>NC_054701.1:26908673-27083673 GCF_016097555.1 Gigantopelta aegis | reverse complement strand
GACAATGCCAGACCCCACCGCGCCAGGGTGGTAACGGACTTTCTCAGACAACAAGGTATCGCCAGGATGGATTGGCCAGCATATTCACCTGACTTGGCCCCAATAGAGCACGCCTGGGACGAATTAGGCAGGAGAGTTCGGGATAACCATGCCCCTCCGGCCAACCTTCATGATCTGGGTCAACTTCTTATGGCAGAGTGGCAGGCCATTCCCCAAGAGTTCTTCAGACGTCTGATCAACAGCATGAGGCAACGATGTGTCGAGTGTATTCGCGCCAGGGGTGGATTCACACACTATTAAACGAATGTTCTAATGTGTAAAATCCATGTTTGACAACCTTCAACTTTGACAGCATGTCATGTGACTTTCTTGTATACAGTGACGTTTATTTGTGTTTTTTTGTAAATATGGAACAATAAATTAAATTTTTGGTGTAGTTTACATCATCAATCTAATACACTCTGAAACTTATTTGGTTATAAATTTTTGACCCTTAAATTCTTTTGAGTAGTATATGTTGTCTATCTCACATTCCATATTAAACACTGACCAAAAAAGGATATATACCATAACAGGATATATTAAAAGACAGACCCTAGTTTCAGCCCACGAAAATGCACACTAAGTTTAGTTAATCTACAAACCTGTAACACATTTGGATAAAGTTACAATTAAGTGAAACATGAGTCTGTGACTTTGAAATGGTTAAATACGCTCTAAAAATAGACTAAAACTCGACTCCATAACTGTTACTTCTCAAACGCACATGCGTTTTTACAATATGAGAAATGCCTTTTGTGATATTAAAATTACCAGGATTACCAAAACCACTCCAAATGTATGGAAATGGATATGCTAAACAATAAAATCTATTTAAAGTATGATTTCAGTACTAGGGTATGTCCCTTTAACACTTTACGTCAACTGAAAGGATAGGGTTTGATTACAAGACTTATTATACCTTGGGTTAAAGCTCTATCCCACATCATACCAGTTGGTCTGTAACACCATTTGTATCAATATAAAATGGTATCAATATAAAATTGTGCCATTTCATTTTATTCAACAAAATCACTAGTGCATAATAATCCTGTATTACGTCTTAATATTAACTTTCTGTGAATATATACATCTATATACCATATATGTATTGCCGAAAATCTGTTTTCATGTTGCTATATGTGAATGCCTAATAACCACCGGCTGCATTAAAGATATATGTATGTGTGTATAAGTATGTTAATATAATAAACTATTACTATATTGTCACTTGTTTTATTGTTATGTTAATAACTTTCAGAATAATTGCAAAGTAGGCACAAAGGCAAATTGATTAAATAATGCCATGGAAGTCTGTTAGTAATTGGACAATAAGCATACTAAGATTAACACGTTATTAAACAAGTTCTGCAGATAAGCTGAAGGTTGGAACTATTTCATATTGTTGCCAGTTATAGTACTAGTATTCAATTGCAGTACTGTAGAAACTAG
The DNA here is from genome assembly GCF_016097555.1 of Gigantopelta aegis. Classification (NCBI taxonomy): domain Eukaryota; kingdom Metazoa; phylum Mollusca; class Gastropoda; order Neomphalida; family Peltospiridae; genus Gigantopelta; species Gigantopelta aegis. The sequence continues at coordinate 27,082,182 of NC_054701.1, read as the reverse complement.
CAGCCATATTTGAATTTGCAGTGTTAAACAACTTTATCTAGATATAGGTAACATCAGGGATCATTTGCTTTCAGCTAGAAAATTTATTAGCGACTAGTATTTAACATTACAGAATTGTTTAGTGATCTGTGAAACTTGCATAGCTAATCAGAACACAATCAGACCTTGCTTTCTAATGTACGCGGGTACAATCGCACTCGTACAGCGCACGTAATTTCAATCTAACATGTGAGAAACAGTGCACATTACACTCAACAAATGGCACAGGTAAAATAGATGAGTATATTTATTTCTACTGTTTACAAAAATCAACAGTTTTCATCGCTCATTTAGCTGATAGGAAGGTCATTTTATTAAAACTATAAACATTTAAAACATGGCAGTGGCTTCCATGCAGTCGTTAAACTGGTATTTCTCTTTGTTGAATAAATCGGGAAATACTGGTTTAATAGACAATTTTGTAGACATACCAGTCAAAATCCACACTGCCTATTTCATTTCTTTTGGAGAGTGATTTTTCACTCACCGTAGCATATTGAGGTATGCGATTTTTCACTAGCCTGTAATTTTCAAAAACCAAGGACTGCACAATACTGAACAAAATGTTCCCTGGTCATAATTCAATTTCACAAAACTTTCCCAGCACTATTCTAATCATTAAATATATTATGTATGTCAAAGTAAGTGTCCATTTTCCATTTATTAAATTTAATCAAATACAGAAATGTATGGACAATTATTCTGAAATCTATTTTATCACAAATGTTGTTAACAAACTGGAGTCTACATTGTAAACTGGTTCTCAAAATATGGATGGCAATATATCACATCGAGACTTTTGTATTGTAATTAACAGGTTAAAAAAACCCTGATATAATTGTCCACCACTAATGTATACTGCACTTGTTTCATGCAATGATCCAACTAAATGTATTTTCAAACACTGGAATCTAAAATACTGATAGCATAATCATTATACCCAATTACGGTTAACTGAAGCTTACAGTCTTGGGTAGCCAACTCAGCTGTCTGACCAGGATAAAGGTAACTGAAGTTAATGGGTTACAAAGAAAAACCTGCTTTGACCACTAAGGTTAGTTCAATGGATAAGCAGCAAGGGGCCTTTTATATGCACTTTCCTTGAGATAGGGAACTAGCTACAGTATTTGATATATCGACCATCAAACAATACTAAGTTTATATACATGTATTGAGCCTACTGTAACTGGTGTATTCATCTTGAAAAGATGCCAGTAGTTACCGGAATACAAAGCCAGTATGTAGTGATCTGAAACTGGATATTAACACTGTGACATTATGGCTGATATTGCATATGCAAATCTATGTTACATACTCTTATTTCCGAAAAGTGAAAAAACTAAAAGCACCTCATAAATCAGTGCTGAAGGTTTTCTCCTTTGCACATATATGGTTGTAAACAACTCAAGTACCGTATGTCCTAGGGGTGTGACGAATACACATCGTGGCGAATACGATACATATCATGAATATGAGGTGATGAATACGAATATGTATTTACATCCATGAATACACATTACACAAGTACAAAGGCTTTGCTGAAAGGAAAAAAAAGTCCCGAAAGTTAACGGAAATAGCCGAAGTATGGTGCGCGTTTCATAATGCGAATGTTTACGAACGTTTTCCTTTGTTTCTGTGGGGCTGTTTAACCCTGTTTGTTGTTGTTGTTAGTTTTCTGTTTGCTGGGGGGGTTTTCTGTTCAATTAAGCAATATACTGTTTCCCGCGATCGCTCGAATTCGAAAATATCGAAAGATAACTACTCACTAGCAGTGAACAAAATTCACTGCAACAATCCTACAATCACCTTTTCGCGCAAAACATTTTAAAAGCCTCATACGGGAACCAAAATAGTAACAAGTTAAAATATGTATATGTTATTATCGGAATTTTAAAATATACCATGGCCTTTGCAAACATAAATGTACAAATTGTACATATTTTTAAAAATATTCTTAAGTGCTTTGATAACAATTCACCCTTTTCCATGCGTGCAAACCGAAACCGTATATACATTGTATAATGTAGACAGAAGTTATGGATTACCGGTAAATTAATTTTATTTTGAATATCAAATATATATTTTTAAGGCCATTTTGGTTTTTGGTATCTAGTATTAATCAATTTATATCCATATTTGAATTGCTAATATGCCACAGTTCTCGTTAAGAATTATACAAATATATTTTGCTTTGAGCTGCCATTTAAGTTAGAATATTGGTTCAACATTATTGATGTTGCACTGCGAGAATGCATAAATTAACAAACTACACTTGCCCGTGTCTCGTATTAGGCTGGTTGAACGAGACTATGCGACGTCATACAGTGTTTTGACAGAAGCGCAGTCAAGCTGCATGTAGAGTACCAGTCCAACGCATGGAATAAAAAAAAAAGGATCGGTCAATGAGTCTGACTATGCGGTTGACCTAATATAAAAAAAGGACAATAAAAACAATTGAATCGTTATTGTGTTTTGGTTAGTATGATTCGGTTCAGCTAGTGACGAATACGAATGCAACTACGATACAGATTGCTGTTCGGTGCACCGAATATTCGAGTATATCGTTACACCCCTAGTATGTCCCACAATTTGTTTTTGAAAAAATTACTTGTGAACTGCCATAACTGCATACCCATCTTGATTATCTGCAAGATTTAAGCATCTATATTTGCCAAAGACAAATTTATGCGTATATCCAGGGAGAGTGTGATGCAAGTACACACACATTAAAACAGCTGTTTAAACAACACATTATGCCCTCTTTATTTATTTTTTATATCAACTTTTGGTACATTACTTAATAGTCCACTTTCTTCTCAAAATATGCCCAAACTATCTGACAGCATGTGTGTGAAACTGACAGATATTAAATGTCTATATTTTCTTAATTTGTTAAGTGCTGATCACAACATAGTAAAATATTACAATTGAGATGTAAATGTGACACACAAAATATGTTTTTGGTTTAACGATACCACTGGAGCACACTGATTTATTAATCATCAGCTATTTGGTAAGTTGGTAATTTTGACATAGTCTTAGAGATGAAATACCCTACAGTTTTCAATTAGTAGCAAGAGATCTTTTACATGCACCATACAACAGACAGGGTAGCACATACTACGGCCTTTGATATACCAGTCATGGTGCACTGGCTAGAATGAGAAATAGCCCAATGGCCCTACCGACGGGGATCGATCCTAACCGACCGTGTATTGTCCCGACCTTGTGATGCACAAAGTACAATGGTCAGTGACATAGGAAATGTTCTGCATCTTCAATAGGATGTTCACAAGCACATCTTGGATCATCTAAAAGTTAATGTTTGTTTTGTTTAACAATAGCACTACAGCACATTGATTTATTAAGCACCAGCTATTAGATGTCAAACATTTCATTTGGTAGTTTTTACTTACAGTCTACATTTTTTTCATTAGCAGCTAGGGATCTCTCATATGCACTTTTCCATACAGGACAGTACATACCACAGCCTTTGCTGTACCAGTCATTGTGCACGGGTAGGGATGAAAAAACAAAAACAATCAGAGAATGAGTCCACTGAGAAGATTCGATCCTGTGAACAAAACACCCCAGATTATCTAAAAGATGACATATTAGTGATTTCCCTAGAAATTAGGCAAGGCATGGCAGACCAAACACTTTTGGGGCATTTTCACCATTTTTGGGGCACTTGTTTTTCATTAAATATACAAAAAAAAAAAAATTAAAATAAACATTACTGTAATTTATGTGCTTGCTTTAATAAATGAATGGCAAAAGATATAAAAGGCATATTTTATTAATTAATAATACCTTTTTGGGTGTTTTATAAAGGCAATTTTAGAATTAATTAGTTAAAAAGGCTTGTTTAATCTCAGGGCAGCATAGCGCTGATTGAGGCAAGATGGTGCTAGACTATTGAGGCATGGTTCTGCACCATGCTAAAACAAGCTAGAAAAAACACTGCATATAAATATATGGCTATCCATGGTACTCATTTTCAGTCAACAGTGCAGTTTTGTTGATTTAAATCACCATAATAATTTGTTTTTAAAAATAACTTAAGACAATATACCTGTAACAGTGTTAGTCTGTTAATGTTACTACTGTGTTACTGATTGCAAAATAAAGCAACTCAGTCTTTCTAGTTATTGTAATCAATACTAACATTCATATGTATATATATAAACTTTTAACGTCTACTTTTTTATTCTCTACATGAACATATTGTCACCAAGTTAGAAAGCATTACATTTCATTATGAAGAATGAACTTAATTCATATTTAGACTTATTGTAAATTAATCAGCATTTATAACTATCTTAAATTACACACTAATGATAGCAACACAAACAACAATGCTGTACAGGTTAATTTTATTAAAACATTAAAATTAAAACATTTTCATTAGGAAATTATACTGGAAACAGAAAGAGGTCCTTAGTTCTAATTTTCTCAGATAATCTTGTTTGAGGGAAAGTGGACCTATAATAGCCAAAATTAATGGTGTGTGTGTGTGTGTATGTGTGTTTCTTGGGTTTTTTTTACTTTGTTTTTAAGTGAACCTGATATGGTATGCTTGCAACAGTGTGTCCCATGAGGGTGTTAATTATTGTTAATAAACTGTTTTATACTCAATTTTTTTTTATTATGGATCATAAAAATATTTTCATGTGTGAAACGACAATATTCATCCAATTAATATGAATCACTGTTCCAAAAAGCAGAAATAGTTTGTGGACCACAATTTATTGCCAGTTGTGAATTTCATTACTTTATGATGCAACATGATGCCTGCAAAAAGCACTAACCATCAAAACAATGTGAACAAGTATGTGTCACGAAATGGACTTTCACGTTTGTGACGTGTTGGCAGTCCAGTGTGTCATTAATAAGGGGCATGATCACCATTTGCAGCTATGACAGCTTGCCATTGCATGCCCTTGGATGTGGTTAACAATGTTCTGATGGGAGAGATCGTTCCATTCATGTTGAAGGGCAATCTCTAGCTCATTAAAGAGTCATTTGTGGATATGGAAGTTGTAAAAGTTGATGAAGCTGATCCCACACATTATGTTCTATTGAGTTTAAGTCAGGGGAGTGAACAGGTCAGCTTTTTCTGCTAACAGTTTTTCTCTATCATATTCAGTTACCACATCTGCATGTTGGGGATGTGCAATTGTTATGTATTAACACAAAATCAGGCTGAACAGCATCCATGAACAATCTCAAAACAGGATGAGATTTTAGTTATGTACTGGATCGTATTGGGGCTCCATTTTTAATAGTTATCCACTTTGTATGGCCTTCTTTTCTAAAAAAATATCCCAAGCTAAATCATTAATGAGCCCCCTCTAAAGTGATTATGCTCTGCCACTGCACACTGGTTATATTGCTGACCTGGCTGTCTCGATACTCACCTGCTACCATCATGATAATCCAAATAGAAGTGGCACTCACGTGTGAACCACACTGATATAATTACAAGCTCATTCCATGATCCCAACATTTTTTTATTCAGTATATATTTATGTGTACCACATACATAATAGTAATTTAAAACAAAACCCCAAAACTATCAACCGTAGGTGCTGAATAGTATGTGTATTAAACACACACACAACACTCAATCTATAACACTAATTACCTTTGTAGACCGGTAAATAATAATTTAAAACTAAACCCAAAATTTATCAATCTTAGTGGAAAATATAGGTGATGGTTAGTGAAAACGTAATTAAATAAATTGAAAATGTTTATGTATATATCATTACAATAATTTGCATTATTCTTAGTGTACAAATCAGGCACAGGTCAACATGGTTTCTTGGGGTAACCACTCCCCCAAAGAACCTTAAGTGGCTTGCCCCCACCCATCCACCCCTTTAAATTTTAATTTTTGAAGGGCATGGCCAGTGTTGCCTTGACTTTTAATAACAAAAATTAGGTACCAAGACAAGCTGGAGGGGCATCATGGCAAAACTGCTTGTATACATGTTTAAATGCAAACACATCAAACTGTTTTGTCAAACCATTTTTTTTTCTTTTTGCAATTTTTAAATAATTTTGCTCAATTAAGGATATATATATACCAGCTACACCATATAATGTAAAAAGATAAACTGTTAATTATTAATTAATTTAAGACTTGCTTTTCCTCGAAATGGTTGTTTGTCTGTATAAAGCTGTAACTACGAAGCATTGGTGTTGATCAAAGCTGGTGTAGATGCAGTGTGGGTGGGTGCTGAAGCTGAAGGGGTCAGTTGCTAGGCGATCTAAATATGGATTTTAATGAATATTGTTTGTTTTTTTACACTGACAAGAATATATCTCATACTTCTCTGTTATTACTATTAGAAAACGCATTTTGGTTGGTCCTGTAAAAAAAAACCCATATAGGGCCGGTTAGAAAAACATGCTAATTTTGTACTTGGATATACTATATATGGTAGCAAACTATCACAGCATTTTTATTGCTGTTGACAACGTCCTATTTTCAAAGTACAATGACACATAAGGATGGTAACCATGGCACTTACCATCGTTGCTGAGGTAAATATCGAACCCTGCCAATGTTTAGTGGATGAACAGAATGAATTTATATCTTTTGAGACAGGTTAGGTGTCATATATATTTGTCACAATGTCAACTGTATATACAGTAACAGGTTTATGTATGTTGTTTTCACAGGTACATATTATTACCATATATTTGGTCCTATCAAACATCTATATTTCAAATGATTTTAAAATGCATCCTAGTTTAAATATTTAAATAAAATAAACTTATACCCATTTCCAGCAAAAATAGTGTTTTTTGTCGAACATAATTTCACTTCCCCATAATGGGTTGTTACAACCCAATAATTCGATGGACGATGAAAGGACCTAATCAGAGACAAAACAACTCGAGGAGAATGGGGAAAAGGGCAAAATGACTCAGGTGCAAATGGGTTTTAGGGCGAATTAAAAAAGCAATTACCTTTACCTTTATTTTTTTAGCTTTTATTTGAATGTCAGTGGATCATCTATTTGAAATAGCCATAATGAAAATGCTATAGCCAAATTTGTTTTACGCAGTACTGTATAGAGTATTTATATATGAATATGAAAATGTATCTTTTTCAGCTAATTGTGTACAAACTGGAATAAATAGGAATAACAAAACCTCAATGGGGGTAGGGGCAGTTACTATATTACTTAGATTTTTCAGCGGGGGTGGGGTTGGAATGGGGTTATGCAATATTTTCAGAGTTTGAAGCCAGTACCCCATACACCCATCCCCACTTCTAAGGCCTGTGACATTAAATTAACAAACATACAGAAATATGGGGGTGGGTGGATGTTTATGGGGGTGTTGTTTTTTCTTTCTTCCTTTTTTTCCCCAAATATTTTTTATTTTATTTTTTTATATAGAGCTCATTATTTCTTTAGAATAGCAATCTTTATGTTACCTTGAATTGCTGTTTTTTTCTTTTCATTTTTTTAAGTGACCCATCAATTCCCCACCCCAATTTCATAATTTGTGCCATGTTGTTGCTGTGGATTTCAGCGTCGTGTTAAATGCTTGTTGTGATTTATGCTTACAAAATGCCTCAGCTAAGAATGCCGACTTAACAGTATCCTCCATTTATTAAATAAAAACCCCAACCTTTAATAAAATTAAAATTTACGGTCTTTTTAAAATCCAGCTAACTTATTAAATGTCACCTCAGTCTTACAAATTTGTATCTAAAATTATCTAACAAATATGATTATTGTAAACTAATTTTATTCAGTGTACATTTAACTGCAATTTGTACAATTTAAATACTGCATTTTCATTTCCGGCGATCGCGATCTGCATGCGTGCTCTCGACCATTGGTACGAAATTAACAAAGACAAAGGAATAAAAAAAACCTGCAGTTAGGTATTCATTGATGCGAACAACTACTTTTTCTACAAATTAACATCAAGATTTACTTTTGTGTAATCGTATTGTATAATGTCCGCAACGATGTCTCTTGACACGCGGGTGTCGGCTGACTCTGAAGCGTGACGTATATTCGCACCGAGAGCCGCCCTCAGTTCAGCCAACGAATGTTCTTCCTAACGTTCGAGAACTATTTGATTGGTGTTTGTCGTGTCCATTTGGTTTAACGTGAAGTGCACAAACCAGTCTAGAGAACGTTTTGTTTTTGTTTGGTCTGGCTGAACTCAGCTCTTGAGACGGCCTACATGTCTTTCGGCCCTGAACTGGCATGTGTATTCAAATTGACACGCATTGTCGGTCTGTTTTTATTACTTTGGTTCAAAGATTTTACAAAGTGAAAATAACAAGTTACAGATTTTCCAGACATTGGTGTCATACATGTTGAATGCATGACGTTAAAATTAATAACCGTGATTATTAAAATAAGCAAACATTATAAGGCCTACGCTGTATTCTGCATGACACTGTTTCTCGTGACCGGCCTCGGTGGCGTAGTGGTTAGGCCATCGGTCAACAGGCTGGTAGGTACTGGGTTCGAATCCCAGTCGAGGCATGGGATTTTTAATCCAGATACCGACTCCAAACCCTGAGTGAATGCTCCGCAAGGCTCAATGGGTAGGTGTAAACCACTTGCACCAACCAGTGATCCATAACTGGTTTAACAAAGGCCATGGTTTGTGCTATCCTGCCTATGGGAAGCGCAAATAAAAGATCCCTTGCTGCCTGTCGTAAAAGAGTAGCCTATGTGGCGACAGCGGGTTTCCTCTAAAAAAATATGTGTGGTCCTTAACCATATGTCTGACGCCATATAACCGTAAATAAAAAATGTGTTGAGTGCGTCGTTAAATAAAACACTTCTTTCTGTTTCTCGTTACCGGTCGCGAGATGGCTATTACGCTAATTGAATATTTGGTAGTATTATTATGTTTGAGGTGTCGGATAGATTATGTAACCATTTGTTATCAGAAGACAGAAAATGGCTTAGCCAAAATTTTAGCCACTTGCAAATTTTATTACCCATTTATTTTTTAAATTAGCCAATGGCTAACTTGGCTACCGACAGCGAGAGCCCTGCTTTATTTATTACACCACTGCCAGATAAAAAAAAAAAAGACAACAGAAGTCATGTGATTTTCAATAACCTTAGAAATCAAGATTCAGAAAACATGAGTACCTTGGCTAATCCTTTATTATAAATTAAATTAGTAAGTAATATCTCCTAATTATCTTGAAATCATAAATGTGTCAGTTATTTAGATCTTTAATGTATTATTTGTTTCTAACTTTGGTGTTATATTATTTATAGTTACTCTAGACCTATACACATGTATGATATGTACATATGGGATGTGAAATGTGCAAGTGAATAAAACACATCTTCAAGTTGCATTACAAATGACATGCAAGTGATTTTATAACATTTGATGAGTTGATTTCAACATTATTAGTATTATAACTAACTGACTGATGCAAAGCTTGGATATCAATTATTGTGTAACTAATTTATCTCTGATTCACCGGTGAAACAGACCACTCCCACTTATGCATGCAGTTGACAGTTCAATGCAATTTCATCTTATTTCGCCCATTTCGTCAAGATGCACAAAACAGTTGCCTTGGGTTTTGTACATGCCAACTTATGAACAGTTAAAATAATAAATATACGATTGTTAATTCGAATAGTGGCATTTTGCTTGGTAACACCTCAGTTAACTTGGGTTCACCACTCGACTCACGAGATGGTGAGTTTATCAATGGCCTCACACCTACCGCTTTCAGAGCAGCCAAACGGTCCTTCGTCATTTTCACACCAGATTACTAGTCAAAAAATGACTATTATTTGCAAATAATCCAAAATCTTTTTTCTAGGCCATACATTTAGGCATACAGTGTATTGAAGCACAGCTCAAATGACAAGGATCAAATCAATACAATTTTAATATTTGCATGTACACTGTCTCCATTTTTGCGCATGTCCGGAGTTCCTCTTCCGCTTCTTGGGTCTACGCGCCACCTTCAAATTTGACAGGTGCGCGTTTTGCGAACACCTAGTTTGGCACCAAGTGTGAATGGTCTGGTTTAACGGGAAGTTTGGTGAAGATAAAACGTTTATTTATTTGGCAATGAATTCATTTCACGTTTTACGTGACTATCAGAGCCTATTTGAAGTTAACGTGAACAATGGCGTAGATAAAATAGACAGACGGGATAGAACTATGCTCAACTCGGGTAAAAAAAAAAAAATTAACGATACCACTAGAGCACATTGATTAACCAATCATCGGCTATTGGATGTCAAACATTTGGTAACTCTGACAGTCTTAGAGTGGAAACCCGCTACATTTTCCCATTTGTAGTAAGATATCTTTTATATTCACTTTCCCACAGACACGAACGCACATAGCCCTACCACGGCCTTTGACCAGTTGTGGTGCACTGATTGGAACGAGAAAAAACCCATTCAGTTGAATAGATCCATCGAGGTGGTTCGATCCTGCAATGCAAGCACCTCAGGTGAGCACTCAACCGATTGATCTAGATCCCGCCCAAAAGATCGATGGAATCCTCTCGATCCACTCATTTTTCTGTTCTCATCTACTGAGCTCCATTTCTCGAGGTCTTGACACCACTAGAGCACATTATTTTATTTATCATCGGCTTAACATTTGGTAATTCTGACATATGGTCTTAGAAACAACCCCCACATTTGTTTTATTAGTAGCAAGTTATCTTTTATATGCAACATTCCACACATGATAGCACATACCATGACCTTTGATTTACCAGTCGTGGTGCACTGGTTAGAACGAGAAATAGTCAAGTGGGCCACCGACGTACTTCTGTCAGTAGGTAGGCCTACTCGTAAATATAACAGTAGGCTTATAAAACGTTCTTGAGGAAAGAGGGACTGTAGTAGCCTACGCTGCTAAAGAAGCTATTTATGTATGTAACGACCAAGTAGTCTTAAATATCAGAAACTACGAAATAATGTTTTTTGTTGTTGTTGTTTTGGGTTTGGTTTTGGGTTTTTTAAATATGGGACATTTTGATTATTTTTCTTTTTTAATGCACATGTCAATTACATGTGGTCCAAATTCATCGACGAGTTGAAATATTTCTTTACATATCGCGGTGTCTGACACGGTAATATGAATTATGAATTCATTCTCATTAAGGGACCGTCCATAATTTTCACAAGTGTACAAAGTACACTTTTGACTCCCTCCCCCCCCCCCCCCCCAAAGGGTACATCCCCAAATGAAAATTGTTGATCGACATTTTTCATTTTAAAAAAAAGTACGCTGGGATCCTTATACCCCTCCTCCCCCCCCCCCTCTCCCCCACCGGCGTACGGTTTGTATGCTCGTGAAAATGTTGAAAATTATGGACGGCCCCTAAACGACTACAGCGTAGTGCAACGAAATAGTCTAGAAAATAAAACAAAGTACCATGACTTCCAAGTGTTATGCGTTAGTGTGCTGTATATGCGTGGGTGTACCATGTATGCCGGGGGAGGGGTTACTGATGGCAAATGTTATCGGAGGGAACTATAACTGATGGTGCAAACGTTATAGAACTAGGAGTCATGTGGTACAGGGTATTCATAAACAAACAGAAAAAAAGAAAGAAAAACACCCTGAGAACCATAGCTCTATTACTGCAATACTTAAATGTGAAATAAAATAAAACTGTATTTGTTAAGTTTTTTTTTTTGGGGGGGGGGTAAATGTAATAAATAGTACACATTGTAACAAAAGTCAGCAGTATACAAAAATAGCAAATGCAGTTTTCAAATGATTTAACACTTTCTAATATAATTCCCATTCAAATAAATATAGAAAAATTAAGAACTACTAATCAACTCGTTACACACACACACACACACACACACACACACACACACACACATACATAAACGTATTTGTTTTTAATACAAATCACGAAGGAGAATCATTGGTATCACTGGTGATGTTTTATAAGAACTTTAAAAAAATATTCATTCTCAGTTCTATAATTTGCCTATTTCTAAGAAATAAGATTACGTTGATCCGTACCACACTTCATTTGACCAATACCATACCATTATAATATTATAATATATCCATATTATAACTATATAAGCACAAGAATTGTGGTGTACAAATATGGAGTAGGTGATAAGGTATGGACCGTCTTTGATTGTTCTTAACTCCCCTTTAGGGTGTATAGATACTCTATAATTACTTCTGATTTAACTTTTATTAAAATACCAAAGTCAAAAAGACTAATATCTGATAAGTCATCATAATTGTGGCTCACTAATTTTATAAAAATTATCTTCTTATTTATTAACAGAAAATAATTTAAATTTCATTACGTTATTTATGTCAGACCCTATACCATCCCCTAGTAATAAATTTGGCAGTTCCAAATTATCTTCAGTGGGACTGTCTGTATTCTTTGTTAACAAAAAACGTTTAGACCCCCTCAAGTTATATTGTACTTCCACGGGGATAATCGATTCCCGTCTATTCCCGTGGGCTATTTCTTGTTCCAGCCAGTGCTCCACAACTGGCGCAACAAAGGCCGTGGTATGTACTATTCTGTCTGTGGGATGGTGTATATAAAAGATCCCTTGCTGCAAATCAAAAATAGTAGCCCATGAAGTGGCGACAGCGGGTTTCCTATCTCAATAGCTGTGTGATCCTTAACCATATGTCTAACGCCATATAACCGTAAATAAAATGTGTTGAGTGTGTCGTTAAATAAAACATTTCCTTCCTTCCACGCAAATAAACTAAGAAATAACACTTTTCATTTATGATACTTTATTGTTAACTTTTGCGACTAAAATAGTGTTGCAAACTATGTTTAATTAGAATATAATACATAAAATGAGCATAATAATATACCAATAAATTGCTCTCTGACACAGATGTAGGCCTATAGTGAAAAATTACGTTTGAGTGGAATCCAAAAACTCATCAAAATGTCTCAGGTTTATTATTGAGACCACTTGATGGTTACATACAAGCTTCTTTTACAGCAAAAACGTTTTAGACAATGCATACTTTTATATTTAAAGGGACACACCCTAGTTACGGCTATTTGTTAACCATTACGGCGTTGTTTTTCGCTATTAAACCTCATTTTTCACAAATAAAATTGCACTTTACTTACATTTTATTATTTAGAATACACATTTCCATTCACCTGAAGTGCTTTTTGGTAATCCTGATGTTTGTAACACCACGAAATGCATTTTTTGCATGTTTTCACAAGACGTTCTGTCGAGAAAAAACCGTTAAGCAAGCGAGGTCCAATCTATTTTTAGAGGGGATATTTCCATTTCAATGTCACAGACGTTGGTATATCACGTGACCGTTATCATTTTGGTTCGGTTTGTTTTCTCGTGCACGGTTCGCGCAATCAACATCCGATTTGTTGTTGTTCATTTGTGAGATTTTTCTTCACAGTTCGTGAACATTTTCAGTAACAATAAAGTTCAGACAAGTAAGTGTCTCAATACAAAACGTTACAAACCCTTAAAACCAATCATTTTGCTAAGTCTTACGATATCTGGAGAGGATACAACCAGGACAGAACAGTTGGAACACGTCCAGGAGAGGTGAAACGAACGCACCCCAAGTCTGTGAAATTTGTCGTGACGTAGGCATTGTTGTGCTTCGAGCGACATCTACCGGTGGCATCAGAATACTAACTTTCAAAATTATTTCAAGCAATTGGGACATGGGGATTCCCATGGTATTTATCGATATAAAACCTGCTTTTTCACTCCATTTGATAAAAACGTGATCTAAGTGTTTGTAGATTAACCAAATTATAATTTATTTTCGCTGGATGGAACTAGGGTGTGCGGCTTTAATGAGAATGAATACCTATAATCCAAATATAATATATACCAAAGGCGGATCGGATGGGGGGGGGGGGGGGGGGCAGGGGCCCGGGCCCTACTAAATTTTGCGACAGTTATAATTTTATGGTTCCCTCCCATTCTGCCTACAACCCACTTTGCCTACACCCATTTTGTCTCCAACCCAGTATGCCTACACTCAGTTTGCCTACAGTATGAAAAAGTGACAACCCCAGTTAATAGTGGGACAATCCCTATTATTTTGTGTGTCAAACCAATATAAAACATTGTATTATATAAACAATTAAGATTACAATGAACATAAGTAATGTAATTGGGGCTTAGTTGCGCAAATCATGAATTCCACGTCAATCGGGACAAGTTGACGAATTCAAAAAGGTCGAGCTGGTGCATTAAAATTGATATTATAATGTTCGTTAATATTTCCTTTCATCATTCCATATGTTTGTCCGCATTTTAGACGTTACTGAACGGCACTGCGCATGCGCAAACCTGACCGTTGGGAAAGTAAAAATGGCGGCATGATTTGAAGATTTTTCTGACGTTTTCAATCTGCAGTCATCCATCTACTGCGAATGTGTCACCTGGTAAGTTATATATCATTTTAAACATGAATGTCTATAGAACACGCAGAGTACAATATTTTGGGCGAAATTTAGCCCGGTTGACCTTTGAAGGTAAAAATGTTTCTCGATGCATAATGCACGTGGCCATGTAATTCCGTCACAATATTTTTCATCTAGATTGTGTGGCTGCTAAATTAGTTATTGATATTTTGTAAAAGCTTGTTTTTAACCAAATTAAGCCATGTGCTAAATATATTAATACAGTTGGAGTAATCTTTCTATCCTGGGGGCTTCAAAACAACCTGTGACAGAATTACAATTTTTGGTGTGACGGAATTACGTGTGCTCATAATTCCGTCACACTATAGTTTTGACCAGTTGAGATGATTGGTCATAGCCTAATATATAGGCGTAGTAGCCTCTATCATCAACTTAAGACATTTTTGTTTTCATTTTGTAGCATAAGCTTCACCATGGGCAAGACTGCAGTAGAGCGCCAGCGAGAGAGGCGGTTGCGGTTGAAACAAGATGCCAGAGAATATAACAAATACAAAAAACGAGACAGAGAAAGGAAAAACGCTGCCCGGAAAAACTAACACCAGGTGAACTAAAGAAATTGAGAGAAAGGACGTTAAC
Organism: Gigantopelta aegis; assembly: GCF_016097555.1. Classification (NCBI taxonomy): domain Eukaryota; kingdom Metazoa; phylum Mollusca; class Gastropoda; order Neomphalida; family Peltospiridae; genus Gigantopelta; species Gigantopelta aegis. The sequence continues at coordinate 27,067,094 of NC_054701.1, read as the reverse complement.
AGCAGTGAAGAAATATCGTGCTGGTGATGTCACTGACGGTACACTACAATGTTACAAATATGGAAATAGTGCATCACTAAATAAAGCTAAATCGCGGGTGTTAAAAGCCTTAACAAAAAGCCCAAGGAAACGTGCAACTGTCCTTAAAGCACTCGCTTGCGACATCTTAGATGTACATGTGGTTAACCAGCCAAGCCGCATACTACCCCAAGAAACAGTAGACACAGTCCTGGCGTTCTACCAGAACGATGCATTTTCCCGTGTGATGCCAGGAAAGGCTGACTATAACTGTTAGGAATTCAAATGGTAAAAAAAATGAAAAAGCAGATAAGACATTTGACAATGACTTTATCTGAGGCGTATTGTTGTTTCAAAGCTGACCATCCACAAATCAACATCGGAAAATCAAAGTTCGCTGAATTACGTCTGAAGTGGGTCTTTTTGTCATCACAAATGCCCCATAACGTGTGCGGCTGCAGATATCACGAGAATGTCTTTCTTCTTCTCGAGGCTCTCCATCGAAAATATCCTGATGTCGTTCCACTCTACTCCAAAGAACTTTTCACAGCCAGATGCAAGTGCAATGTCACAAGTGAGGAATGCATGTCCAACAATTGTGAACAATGTTCTGACGCCACTCTGTTCAACCAAGTGTTCCGAGATGTAGTCGAAGAAGACCCCACTTTCAAGTGGTATCAATGGGTAGAAGAAAACGGTTTCTTACAAAAGGCAATGACGCATTGTTCGACAACAGATGCATTCGATGAGCTTGCCGGTCAACTCCCGAAATTCTTCTGGCACTCGTTCATCAAAGAGAAGCAAGCCACTTCCTACAACGACTCGAAATTGAAGGCCATGGAATCAGATAGCAACAGATGCCTACTTCAAATAGACTTTGCAGAGAATTTCACTTGCACATGGCAGGATGAAATTCAAAGCGCGCACTGGAAGCAAAGGCAAGTTACTGTCTATACAGTTATGGTGTACCACCGTGGACAAAATCTGTCATACGTGATCGTGAGCGACTACCGTGAGCTCGAAAAGTCTGCTGTGACTGCATTCACCTCCCAGATCATGGACGTGATCAAGTCCGAAATGCCTAGTGTTGAGGTGGTTGACGTTTGGACAGATGGACCGTCAAGCCAATACAAAAAGAAATACGTTTTCACACTTCTCTTCAAACTCCAGGAACACCATGGGTTGCAAATGCAGTGGAACTATTTCGCTACGTCACACGGAAAAGGTCCGAATGACGTACTCGGAGGTAATGTGAAAAGAATGGCACATCGCTTGACTATGGCCAGAACTGTCATCGTCAATAATGCAGAAACACTTGCCACTGCAGTCAGATCCTGCGAAACAAATATCCATGTACACGTCATGGATGAAGCAGCAATCCAGGAGAAGTGTCAATATGTTGGTACCGAAGTCCTCTGGAATGGTCTACAAACATTTCACGGAACAATTACAACACATTTCTTGAAACCTCTTGACAAGGAGACCATCCAGTTGAAATTTTACACAAGTACTGACGAATACCGCAATCTTCCCGTTCGTTATAATCTGCAGAATCCCGTCGCAGGTCCAAGTGCCGCGCCCAGTGTCACCGCTGCTAACCAAGTGAGACCTCAACCCGTCGCAGGTCCAAGTTTCATAAAACATTCGAAAAAAACAAAGTCATTAAATCCCACACCAGTACCTAAACATCCTAAAATCTGAAAGGAGCCTGATGATGCCAATAGCGACGATTTATGCGGGTACTGCGGCCATTACTATGGCTCTGTATCTGACCCAAAATCAACGGATGAATGGATCGAATGCCAAAAATGCCGTATTTGGGTGCATGAATCTTGTGGCGAAGACTGGGGGGTAATAGATGATGATGAACGTTATACCTGCTTACCCTGTCTTTAAAGGGTCTTGGTGGACTCGCGTTTTTGTCAGTTCTGTGTGTGTGTTATCCCTGTGACCACCATCCAAACATCGGTGGGTTGTGGAACATTCACAACAATGCCTATAGTTGAGGACTAGTATCCGTTAGTACTGTAGAATCGGCTAGGAGCCGTTGTGACTTTCCAGATGGCAGCACCTACATTTTAATATGAAAAATGATTACATAAATTGAGAGTGCTGCCACCTGGAAAGTTGCAACGGCTCCTGACCGATTCTACAGTATACTAATATTATTGGTGACGACCACGTTCATGTTGAAGCTTAGGATCAGTTGAATATTTCTTGATTGAGTTTGTCTGAGGATCTGTTTATAGTTCAAAATTTCTTTGTTGAGTTTGTCTGAGGACCATACCGTCTGAGCTGTTTTCGTGTTTAAGCTGCATGAGGTCCAGTTTTTCTTGTTGAGTATTAAGCCTTGTTGATGGTGAGAACAGTTGGCACAATTCCACGTGTCGCATGTACATGTAGGTAGGCCTACCGTCATGAGATGCCCATTGGCCAGTGTTGATCTCATGTCCTGGTGTCAAATTGTTAACTGTGTTTTTATTTTGGATAAAAGATTGAGAATCACAGTTTGTTTTAATGGTAAATATATTGATATGACGGAATTACAGCATCTGTAATTCCGTCACGTGGCGGAATTACAGTGGGTAAGGGAGTTATTAATCTATGAAAGGTAAAGATATTTTGATATCCAAGTACAACCGAGACATTTACAACTATCTCGATACCTACTCAAAATATTCATGTGGGTTTGGTATGTTTAAAATATAATACTGAGCAGGAATTTAAGAAAGTGTACTTTATCTCAGAATGCTATGTCAGAGAGTGTAATTCCGTCACAGTAACCTCCTCCCAAACTCATCCCTGCAGGCCACGTAATATAATGTATATAAGCTTTAAAACATGAAAATGAAGCTATATACATGGGCTTGGACAATAGTTCTTCACATTCGCCACTATAACGAGCAAATATTTCTAGTTGGAATATGCCTATTTGGGAATTTCTGTAATTCCGTCACAATGGAATTCATGAAATGTGATTTCATGCTCTTTATGGTGATTAGTATTAGTCCTATGATCCCATACTGTGATCTTTAATACGTGATCAAAGTTAAATGGCGTTCATGATCTTTTGATATAGGATTAAAGTTAAATGTTTATATAAACATAAGGATTATTATATTTGTGAGGTCATTTTAACTGTTTAATCGTTTTTGTTGTGTATGTTAATCGTTTTATAATAAAATATGTGTTTGTCATATTATTTTATCATTTTATTTTTATACATACATGGTATGTTCCACTTTTAACTGGGGAAATCATCTTTTCATACTGAGTGTAGACAAAGTGGGTTGTAGGCAAAATGGGAGGACACCAATTTTATTACATATTAATTTTAAATTTTTTTTACAATCCCCTCTTAACCTCCTCTAAATTTCCATTGGCTTTCCGCCTCATGTCATTGCCCCCCCCCCCCCCCAAATGGATTTTCTGGATCCGCCACTGTATACAATATTCATATTTATAATCTACATAATAATATACAAACCATTACCATGTCTTAGACATAGTTATAGGTTTTTTTAAAAACCTCACACGTTTAAATTATATATAGTTTTAATTTATTATTTTTAATTTTTGTAGTTTTTAAAATAGTTAAAGTTTGTTTTGTTTAACGACACCACTAGAGGACATTGATTTATTAATCATCGACCAAACATTTGGTAATTCTAACATTTAGTATTAGAGAGGAAACCCGCTACATTTATTTTATTAGTAGCATGGGATTTTTTATATGCACCATTCCACAGACAGGATAGCACATACCACGGCCTTTGATATACCAGTAATTGTGCACTGGCTGGAACGAGAAATAGCTCAATGGGCCCATCGACGGGGATCGATCCTATACCGACCGCGCATCAAGCGAGCGCTTTACCACTAGGCTACGTCCCGCCCCTTTTAAAATAGAATACTGCACTTGTATCCTTTAGATACATTGACGAAGTGATTCTCAAAAGTTTCCGAGCCGACTGTGATAAAGGTGTGACAATGCAATCTGATTGGTGACAAACCTTCTAAAAAGAATCACGTCTAAGTGATTAATGATGCACGATAAATACAACCTAATTGAGAAATAGTTTATTCTAAATTTTACAGAAAATGCATGGATAAAACTGAGTGGCGACTAGTAACAAAATATTTGTATTAAAAAAAACCAAAAAACAACAACAACAACGCAGAAGCAAATTCATGTGAATATTTCAGAAATAGGGTGTATACAGTCAAGGGGTCCAACCTAAACCGTATGACATGTGCTTGAACTTCGTATACCACTACCAAAATGGCGGATAAAAGTCGCTTCGATACACGACGTTGAGTACATTTTGTCTTACAGCTGCATGCTGAATGCCTGTCTGATTAAAATAATATTGCGATACGGCTCTAGAATGAATGCTCTATTCATCTGTTTACGTAATTATCGATTTTGTTCAAGCAAAAAAAAAGCTATTGAAGAAAAACCTCGTTGTGTTGACGGTCAAAACAAACATGATCAAAATATTTGGTGTTATTTTAATGAAACAAGTTATATTTATATACTTTGAAAGCGTCATGATGAAAGTTTGTACACCTTGGGAGCTAAATTATGCAAATATGTTTTGGAAAGTCATTTTATAATTGTTCATCCAAGACATTTCTTATAGTTTAGGCACATCTTCGTCTGCTCCCTCTGGTTTAAGCCAAGATTTCGTTTACTTCAAAAAATTATATTTGAATTTGTATCCCTAAAATATCGTGATTATATTTATCAACTTAAGGTGTGTGTTTTGTTTTTCAGTAATGGGAGATACAAAAAGAGGCCAGTTAAGTTAAGCCTTTACCAATAACGAAAGAGGAAAGTTGTTTCCCGTCTTGACACCTAGAAGATCCAGTTCTGGCAAAAGGCTGTGTAATCGTCGTACCTCAGACTTTACAAATTGCACAAATAAATGTTTCCTCAATCCATTTAAGAAAGCATCTTCCATATCAACACCTATAGACGTAAATCCTACATCCAACAAGGAATTTCCAACACCACCACAGCAGAGATCATCACAGAAGAAAGGAGAAAAGCGATTTAGGAAGACGTTGTCATTCGCATCTCAGAGTGTAAATGACAGTGATGATAATCATACATTTCAAGTGTTAGATGAATCGTCCCTTGATGCAGACATGTATACTGATGATATAACAGAAACAATGTTATTCTTCAGAAGCAGTGTTCAAAATGGCTTCTTTTTTTCACAAAAAAAACCCAACCTATTTCCTATGTATTATTTAAAGATACGCTAAAATGGCACTGTCGCGGTAATTCATCCTGCATGAAATATTCTGACGCCAACAAGGACTTGTTTTGGACAGGAACTTGTTTTGGAGGTCAATTTATCATATTCATGAGAGGGTTTTCTCACCGGGATATATCCTGGACCACCTCAAGGAGTTCAACCTGCATGTGCCAACTACAAGGTGGATGAAGGAAAGATACTTCCTTCTTTCTGACTTGGAATCAAGAACAAATGCTCATATGTTCAGATGTTACATGCAATTAAATTGTACACATAAACTAAATTTTAACTATTCAAATGCGTTCTTATTTCTAAAAAAAACCCCTAAAAAATCACCCAAGTATTGTTTGAGACCTGTGAATGCTTATATATAATTGGTTTATGATTTGATTACATGTACTTTATATTCAAAGGCAGCCTGAATAGTCCATTTATCCTGAAACTGCTCGTGTTACATCACTTACACTATGTGATACCACTGGCAGCAGTAATGAAACATTTAGGTTATCACACTGCAGATGACAAACATCTCAGAGGCTTTCGATTGGATAAAAACGAATTGTGATGCAGTATTTTTAATGTGGCGTCACAATTGTAATTCCTAATTTTTCTCTGTTCAGCTTGAAAAAATTAAAAACAAAATTTAGTAGATATTGCAACAGAAATGTAATGCAAATCCCCTCATTTATGAAATAAGTTTCTCAATTCGTGAATGTTGACCATCTTACATATGTCACTCACGATAGTTAATTTTCAAAACGTCACCTAAGACTAAAACCCATGTCTTAACTAAGGAGAGTGAAATAAATACAATAATCAGCCGTCACTCGTTGTGGAACTTTCATGTACACAATACAACTTACGTCATATTGTCATTAAATTTTGTCTAAACACATCTGAAAACCCCAAGATGTAGGTCAAGGGTCAGTCGAGGTCACAGTAACCTATTCGAGATACACGGCATGCATCCATATACTAGGATTGCTGTTTTAGGTGTCCAGTGGGGGACTAACAACAAACTAAAACTACATTGCATTATAATGTCGATTTATTAAACAATATATAAAAACTAGATCATTCATTCCAATGAATCTGGAAACATGGTGTCCTTGGAGATGACTCCTAGTTAACAACACTCGTCCACAGTCAGTGCACTGGTGCCCGCCTTCACAAACTGTTCTGAAAAAAAAAAATTGGAACATACGATTAGGTGTCCTAAACCCGGGGGAGCAGACGAAGATATGCCTAAACTATAAGAAAATTCTTGGATGGATAATTATATAATGACTTTCCCAAACGTATTTGCTTAATTTAACTTCCAGGGTATACAAACTTTCATCAAGACACTTTTTAAGTGTGTAAATATAACTCGTTTCCTTAAAATAACACCCAGAACTTTGATCATTTGTTTTTGCCGTCAAACCAACGAGGTTTTGCTTCAATAGCTTTTTTGTGGTTGAATAAAATCGGGAATTAAGTAAACAAATGGATAGAATATTTATTCTAGAGCCGTATCGCAATATTATTTTAATCAGAAAGGCATCCAGCATGTAGCTGTAAGACAAAATGTACTCACAGTCGTGTAGCGAAGCGAGCTTTATCCGCCATTTTGGTAGTGGTATACGAAGTTCAAGCATGTGTCATACGGTTTAGGTTGGACCCCTTGACAGTGTTGCTCCTTCGTATAGTACCATAAAACGGAGGTGTACTAAAGACGATTCACAAAAATTTTAATCTGTCCTGCAGACAGATAACCTGTATCCATAACATTAATAACAAAAACAAAACAAACCCCAGACCAGGATGGAGATACCTGGTTAACCTGTGGAGGAATACCGCGTTAACCTGCCCAGAAACCTTTCTTGCACATACCATCATACAAAGCTGAAATGAAAAAAAAAAAACCCTTTTCTCTTCCCAGTGGAAAGTTCATCTTTACTGTTAGTTCTAAAACACTCAGTGAAGCTGAAATACGTCTGCTCAGTAAGGGGCTCTCATTTTGTTCACTTCGCCTGATTCAGCATCAATTTTTTGTGCTCAAGTTTGGGTAGTCATTAAAGCCTTGGAAGAAATAAATGATTCGATTGCATCCAGATTGATTATTTTCACAGATTCACTTTCGTATTTCCAAGTTTTACGCAGTATGAAGCTGGACCACCCCTTAATAGGGCCTCCACGAATCCAAAATATTGGACTCGAGTACTTGAGGGTCAAACTCGACCCGGACCCTAGTACCCAACACTTACACTAGGTGATGATGAGATTAAGGAATAACGTAAAATAGCATTATGCATCTTAATTCCAGCACTGAAGATAGATTCCAAATGATGTCATTGTATTGCATTTAGAAACCGGTTGATACCTTCATTGACGGCCAGATTAAAAAGAGAAACTAGCGCAAGAACATATAATTATTGTATAACTTGTATCGTTGATTGTCCACTGCTGAAATTATTGTCCTACATTATCCATTGTATTATAGTAGATAATTGTATTCCACCTTCTATGGGTACTCGAGTCATGTGAACGGACTCGAGTCCTGTTAGACTCGACCCGTGCCCGAGTACTCGAATACTCGTGGAGACCCTACCCCATAATTGGGATGGTGATACGAAAGTGCGTCTTGTTATCCATTGCTAAAATTTTAAAATATTGTATCTTGTTGGGTGCCTAGCCACCATACTGGCATCAGGGTTAATGAAAAGACAGATTCAGCTGCCAAGTCTGCTTTGGATTTGCCACATGTCAGGGTTGGTGTGCCGTATACTGATTTTAAACATAGGATCAATCAATTTATCTTTTCGACTTGGCACAATGAATGAAACCGTGCGATTGGGAACAAGCTTCATGCTGTCAAGCCAGTCTTGAGAGAGTGGCAGTCCTCCTATAGACAGGGCAGGAAAGATGAAATCGTCTTGTGTCGTGCTCGCATCGGTCATACATACTTTACCCATTCATATATCTTGAAGAAAGATCTTCCACCTCAGCGTGTGCACTGTTAGTGTACTCTGACGGTACGCCACATTTTAGTGGAGTGTAGCCATCTCTAGGAAACTAGAAAAGAAACTTTTGGTCAAAGAAATGTGATGAAATCCTTTCGATCCTTTCGATTCCATCCAGAACTTTTATTACAATGTCTTCGACATATTGACTTTTATTCTAAATTTTAATTTTACCTATCTGTGATATTTGTATTTTTTGCACAGTTCTTTACAATGTGTTTTAATTTAACTGTTGAATTTTTATATTGATATTTGACACCCAATAGCCGATGTATTTTTGTTCTTAGGTGTCGTTAAACATATATTCTATTCTATTTTATTTTATTCTATTCTATTCTGCTACTCCTACGATATGATACTGTAAAGGAATTGGACCACCTTAAAGCGATCCACCGTAAACTTAGACTTTTTCAATTCTTTCTCGACAAGGATAGTGTGTCTACTCTACCACCATCGCTATAACACACACACACACACACACACACACACACACACACACACACATATATATATATATATATATATATATACCTAAAACATGGACACCACATACAGGACGCGATGACGCTCTGGACATTTATTGCAAATATCAAGCGAGACGTAAGCAATCACGAAGAGCCTAAGGTTAGGGATAATCTAAATAAAAAGGAACGTGCTGAAATCACAACCTTCAAACATGACAACACTATTGTCATTGGTAATGCAGACGAAGGGGGAGGTATAGTAATCTGGAATGCTGGGGATTATACACAGAAATGTCTAAGACATCTAGACGATGATAAGAACTACAAGGAGACAACTGTCATGTGATCCATGAAAATCTCTCCCAGTTAGTGAATTCCCTGGATATTCCAGAACAACAGACAGCCATCGCCCATTGGCCAGTTAAACAACCAGCCTAATTTAACATTCTAGGCAAGGTGCATAAAGTAGTGAATGCAGGTGATCGGCATATTTGTGGTCAGGTTACTCCACCTACCCGCGGAGCTTCACTCGGGCTAGATTGAAAACTGAATCCTGTGGCTCAGCTTTTCTACACAGAACTAGTCAAGAATACTACAGAGTTCTTACAGAATATAGATAAGTTTAATACCACTACTCTTCATCCCATATAAGGCCACCTGCTAACACGAGATGTAGTGAGTCTCTATCCTAACATCATTACTTGAGAAGGACTTGAAGCACTTAAAGAAGCCATACACAATACTGATCTCCTATCAGATACTGCCACCCAGGCGAATATGTCTATTGCAGATTTCGTTTTGCATAATAATGAGTTTGAATTCTGCGGTCGTTTCTTCAAACAAATTTCAGGCACAACTATGTGTACTCCATTTGCGGTCACATATTTTAACATTTATATGATTTACTGAATGCGCAAATACTGGAACACCATACTCAATAGGTCAGATATACATTTAGGCTTTATGGACGATATTTGGGCTTGGAGTAAAGCCTCCTCTTCGGAAATACTTTCTTTTTTGACACCTTAAACAAGAACCACCCACAGATAAAATTCACTCTTCTAATGTTTAAAAACTCAGTGCCATTTTTGGAGGTTAAAGGCATATCAGCCGATTCCTTCTTCTCCAGTACAAAGAAACAGCCTCTCACAGATACTTAACCCCATCCAGTTGCCATTCCAGACATGTCTTTCGTGCAATACCTTATAGCGGAGCTCTTTGGATCCTTAGAATTTGTAGTAGACCTGAGTGGGCAGACCAACACCCACCTAGAACAGTTCTATGCCTATCTCCGTCAGTGTGGTTACAACAAAAGTAAGGCGACCAACAGTTTTAATAAAGCCAAGCAACATACTATCTAGAGATCAACTCTTAAAGTATAAACAACCTAACAAAGACTCCAAAAGAATAATACCATGGGTAACTACATTTGTCCCACGCCAGCCCCATTTGAGAAAACTGGCTGCGGACATTAATATTCTAACCACTAGAATGTCTCAGGTGTTACAGGAGACTAGAATGGTAACTGCAGAAAAACGCAATGCTACCACTGGCAACATCTTAAGGATGAACAAACTCAAACTAGCGACTTCAGGTGATACTACTTGGGGTTGTCGCCCCTGACACAGGCCTAGATGCAAAACTTATGAAACAATTACAACCCAACATATTACTAACAAAAACAATAAAGTGTATCAAGTAAAAGGCAGTCTAGACTAGTACATCTGTTTGTAAACTTGGAGCCAGGGTATTTTACAAAAACAGTGTATAAGACATTCTTGCTATCCACTCGTGGCCAGTGTAGTGATTTCAGAGATGTGATTACATTGTTACCACTGAGGAAAACTAAAGATATCTGCCAATGGATTGGCAAATTCAGTGAACAAAAGTTCGTAATACATATAAAATATACTGTACAATAATGTCGACTGCAAATTTCAATAACTAAATCGGACAATCAATAAAAGTAAACGTTTGTGAAAAACGATTGAATAAACTAAAATGACAGAAAGATAACATTTATTATTTTACTATAAACGACAAAAGTATTGTTATAGCACACTTCAGTGTGTATCTAGTCTGTAAAGCAGCTACAAACAGGCGGCATTTACAGTTTACGAAATAGACATCGATGTATCTCTAAAATTGTAGCTTACATTGAGTAACAAAAATATAATATTTATTTTGAATGAACAAATAAATAAATGGTACCTGGATTTATAATGTTTTATTCTTATAAATGGGAACTATGTACTGTCCGTAAGCTATGTTTCCATTAATGCGGCTGCGGTGCGTGTGCGGTGCGTGTGCGGTGCGTGTACGGGTGCGTCAAATATCGCACACCATTGGTTTTATAGTAAGTGTTTCCATTAATGCGATTTTCGTACGGCGCCCGCGGGATTGCATGCGATTTTTTTCGATCGGATCATGGAGCAATTCCAGCTAGCCCGCATTAGAATCGCACAGAGGATTCCCCTGGATCGTAGGGGCTTTCCCCAAAATTCCAACTATGTCTCGTGTACTTCCAATGACACTAGACCAAATTTAAAGCGCGTGTATGATTGTACAGATCCCCATCATCGAGATTTACAATATATATATATATGTTAAAACATTCTTTTTTTAAATCCATACATTATTAATTAATTAAGGAAAACGTTTTGTTTCATTTATATACTTGACATGAAACATGTACATGAAAAAAAAAATCTTTATTGTCTCCTTCACTTAAAGCACGTTTACCATTTAAAACCGGTTGTAAACCTATTGGCTGAAATCTTACCAAATGAATAGTATGGTGCAACGCATGGGACATCGGGTTTTATTTCTTTTTTTTAAATGAAATTGTTTTAATAATTTCGAATTTCAGTTCATAGGTTGTTCCAAAATTTTATTGTCGAATGGATAAATGACGACTGAAGTAAATTAGTTCTCGAAAGGGGTGACGAAATATCATTTCGATTTCTCTTTGTTCAACTGTTTGTGGGAAACTGTGTAGCCTATATCATAAAATCAGGAGCCATACCTTTCATTATTTTATACATTGTGCACAGCTTTTTGAATTTACGCCTGGATGATGATGATGATAACTAGTTTAACGTGCCAATATACCACTAGGGTTTCGAACACGCCCATCCCGAGTCTGACCTCTGATAAGATCGGTGGCCGGACTCGGGATGTGTGTGTGTGTGTGTGTGTGTGTGTGTGGGGGGGGGGGGGTTAGTGTTGAAAATGGGCAGAATTTTGAAAATAGCAATTAGTAAAAAGTTAATAGAATCAAATAACAAATTAAAAAATTACAAGCCAAAAATAAAAAGAATTGACTGCTCGGCCGAATATTTATTTAATTTCGAGCATTTTAGAAGGACAGTCCAAAAATAAATAAGAGAAAGAAGAGAGGATCAGATTATTTAATAATAGTAAAAAAAAGAAATAATTTCGACATAAAATTTTAAACGAAGGTCTAAATGTTTAAAGCCCGATCTGTATGTCCAATGAATGGCCTGGAAGTAAGTGTTGCTAATCCAGTTTTGTGGTACAAAGACTTTATGGATGCAAATTTAGGCAAACCCGTGATTAATCTAGCAGCTTCTAATTGTACTGTTTCAATAATGTCTTCCTCGACTAAAGAACACCCATCCCATACTTCCGATGCATATTCTAATACCGGGCGGATAAAAGTTATATATATATGTTCAATAATGTTTGTCAATCTAATCAATATTTCTATTTCCTAAGTACAGAAAAATATTTACTGAAGCCGATTACAAATATTATTGATATATGAACATATGAAAATGCATATACCTGTATGGTTCTGGTATACTCCTTGTTTGTTCTAATTTTTAACAATGGCGCTTCTTTTTGTTTGTTTGTTTCTTTGTTGTTGTTTTATTTAAAAAAAAAAAAAAATCTGTATTTTTTTGTACATTGCGACTATCATAGTAAGCTCCTTTTCAAATAATAAGTGATGTTGCAGTGTTTGCATCTTGAATGCCAATACTGGAGTAATTGCAGTCAGTTGCCGCATTAATGGAAACACAAAAACGCAATCACCGGCATCGTAATCAAACTGCAGCCGCATTAATGGAAACATACTTAACTCTTTATTAACATCAATTCTGTAGCGATTACAACCGGCCTCGGTGGTGTCGTGGTTAAGCTATCAGACATAAGGGTTCGCATCCCGGTACTGGCTCCCACCCAGAGCGAGTTTTAACGATCACTACACCCTCTTCTCTCTCACTAACCACTAACAAAGTTCTAACGCACTGTTCTGAACAGATAGCCCAGATAGCTGAGGTGTGTAGCCAAGACAGCGTGCTTAAACCTTAATTGGATATAAAAACGAAAATAAGTTTCAATGCAAATGTAGCGATTACAATCATACTTAACTTTTGTTATAAATTACAGTTTGTAGATAATAAATGAATAATCATATTTGGCTATTTGCCGCACCAAATTTATGGAACTCCTTTGAATGTTTTATACTCCTTGTTCTTACTCGAGAAACAAAGAAAGAAATGTTTTATTTGACGACGCACTCAACACATTTTATTTACGGTTATATGGCGCCAGACATATGATTAAGGACCACACAGATATTGAGAGTGGAAACCCGCTGTCGCCACTTCATGGGCTACTCATTTCGATTAACAGCAAGGGATCTTTTATATGCACCATCTCACAGACAGGGTAGTACATACCACGGCTTTTGATATCCGAGTCGTGGTGCACTGGCTGGAACGAGAAACAGCCCAATGTGCCCACCGACGGGGATCGATCCCAGACCGACCGCGCATCGAGCGAGCGCTTTATCACTGGGCTACGTCCCGCCCCGCTCGAGAAATAAAATCATTCCCAAACTGGTTCCAAAAATAGTCTATGACACTCCCGCATATACAATGATCAGTATAGATTAGGTTTAGAATGATAATATAAATTCATATCCGAAATGTTCAACATACAGAATTTTTAAATCGATCCTTTCATGCAAAAATTATCTTCTATATTTACCTGAAAAACTGCGAACAATATATTGCCGATTCAGGTCTTGTAATCACTATCTACCAATTGAAACTTGCCGATGGCAAAACATTGAGAGATAAGAACGAAAATGTCCTCTCTGTAACACCACTTTAGGTAATGAATATCATTATTTATTTCAGTGTACATATTTCGCAAATGAGAGATTCATATATCAAAAAAAAAATTATTATGACAGACCCAATACTTATAAATTATGTCAATTAATTAATTCGAAAAAGCTAGCAACGACGAAGAAATTATGTATGTTCCTAAATGTGATTAACTCTGTTGTCAAATATATATGTACAGCATAATGATAGACAGTACGTAATGGTTCACATCTAAAGTATATTCCTGCTTATAGCACGGTTATATTGTGTATTATGTGTGTGTGTGTGTGTGTGTGTGTGTGTGTGTATATATATATATATATATATATATATATAGTTTATATTTTTGTCAAGCGTTTACTGCAGCTGTCTGTATATGTTTGTAAACCACTTCAATGCATCACCGTTTGGTGATCTCAGTTGAAAAAGTTCTGTCTGTTTTCTGCCTATACTATAATCTATATTTATTGCATCTTGTTGTCTCATTCTGAAACAAACAACAGAAATACCACGAGACAAACATCGAAAAATCCTTAACTCTGCATTATAAATCGACAAGATACATTCGTATCGTAATATAATTCCGTAGCAGTTTTTAACAATATTTATAATAATCAACTATAGTCATAAATAAGTCATAAATAAATACATGTATAAATATATAAAGAAAAACCCATCCCTGCTGCTACAGAGTGGTGGTGGGAGGCACATTTACCCCTTGTTTCCCCCCCCCCCCCCCCCCGCTTCCTACACCAGTCAGGGACGTCGGTTTTATGGCAGCAAGAAACGTTCGATTGTTTAAAATAATTTATTTTATTAAACATACAAAAATGAACCTGGTAATTGAATTGCGTGAAAGTAAATCAAACAGCAACACTCACATAGATATATATTTGAAACAAATTAGCGGGGAGTCACGTCAAAATCATCTGCAGCAACACAGGGACACCACTTCCCCCATCCATGGATTGGGTTGGATAACATATTAATGGCATATTGTCACAGATCACTGACCTATCACAGTATTGCTTAAAAATATATATATTTGATTTGTCTTTAAATGTACTTTATTCAACCATCTACGTAACCATCATATTCCACTTATTAATGATATTTTGTAAAAATAATTGAATTATGGCAGTGGTCCATAATTCAAAAACTAATATTGCTGAGAGGGTTGACATGGATTTCACTCCATCACGGTGTAGTTAAAGTGATGCAATAGCTAGGTTTGGTCTGTAAAAATTAATGTAATTTCGATTTATTATTAATTTTTAGAGAAATAAGGTCCTTAAATCTGTGACAGTATGCCTTTAACGTGCCTATATTCAATTAAGGTCCATGCACGTCTCTCCCGGGCACAATCTCTGACTTTGCCAGTGACTGGGTCCGGGACAGAAGAGCGGGGGGGGGGGGGGGGGGGGTATGTGAATTGAAAATGGACATAATAAAGTTTTATTAAAAAGTTAACTAGCCAAAAATAAAAAGGAACTGACTGCTCGGCCGAATATTTATATAATTTAGAGCATTTTAGAACAGTCCAAAAATAAATGAGAAAAAGAAAAAGAAGAGAGGATCGGACTATTTAATAATACAGGAAGAAAAAGTAATTTTTAATAAACTTTTGAACGAATGTCTAAAAGTTTAAAGTGCGATCTATATGTCCACGTGTGTGGCCTCGTTAAGGTGCACAGCTTGTAGGGACGAAATGGATAGTATTCCGTCAAGAAAACCCCTTCTTGAGAAGCCGGATCCGTCTGAATAAGAGAATATCATACTAGACTGTACATAGTCCAGTCGTCATGGTTGGTATAGTGGTGCGGACGGGCCCGGCTCCGGAGGGTACGAGATGGTACGAATATGAAACAAAGTAAAGTCCAGAAAAGAGTAGTAGGGGGTCGACCCCACTTCCTGTTTCTTCTTAGAGTGGGGCAGTCAATCTCCCAGTGCTGCTAAGACAGGTAGAGACTAAACGCGAACAACCGTGTCATTTTGCAGATTGGCTGTCATACGAGCAACCGAAAAACTTGTCGACAAAGGTAAGCCGAAAAATGCTTTGGAGGCGAGCAATCTACTGAAAAAGAATTCAACCTGGTGATGCAGGCTGTCGAAACGAGAAGCGTCCTAGTTTTCGATCAGTTCCAGTGGCCGCATTCATCCCCACTCCGATTTCAACTCGCTATGAAGCAAGACGTTGCTATTTGTGCTCCGAGCTACCCCCCCCCCCCCCAACTGGGGGGACTCTTAGCTAGTTACGGCGTGCTGCGTGAGTATCAAGTCGCGTACACTGGATCACGGACGATTGTGACCTTAGTGTACTGCGATCTCGACACCCCGAAGAGGAAGAGAAGAGGACGTGGAAAGAGGAGACGTGCGCCAGGGGCGACACAGGGGAAACCAAACCTGGCGGCTCAACCGCCAGCGGCGGTTCCATCTGCGTCATCGCCTCCTCCATCTACTCAGCGGAAGGAGACCAGCTCGCCACAGATGGACAAGTCGACGGACGCGACCAGCGGGACACTGGACACTGCCATGTACCAGTCACCACCGCGACAGCCCACTTCTACTCCCAAGCCGACTCCGGTGAAGTGGTTAACTTTACCTACCGCTCCCGTTAAGTCGGCAATAGATACAGTTGTTGCTACGGCTGCTAAGCGGAAAGCCGTCACACCACCAGACGACCACCCTGCTAAGTCGAAGCCGCCTGTTCCAACAATCCTCCCGCCTGCAGAGGAGGACGTAGACCCGTGGGAGTTGGCCTTGGGGAAACTCAAGAGTCAATTCCGGGACTACGTCCAAGGGGATACAACAGACACGAAGAAGTTGAGAGGCCGGTACAGCAACCAGAAATGGAAGCCACTGCCGGATGGGACTCACTACGAGCTGCACACCCTACGGTTCAACGACGCGACGGGACTTGTCGTGACACACCGGCGCCAGCAGATCTTCAGACAGGCGATTCTTCTACATCAGATGGACAGCCCAACTATCCACCGAATCGTCAAGACGATCTGCGGCGCTGGTTACAACATCGTCATCCAGGCCTTGCTCGGCAGGAAGCACCTGATCCCGTCACTGACTGGACCGGTCCTCAACTCTCCATAGGCGCCAACCTGTCTTAGGACAGACACCTCCTGTTTTGGGCTTAGTTGGACTTAAAACATTTCAGCCGCAGTTCAAAATTTTATGTTTATTTTTTTGTAAACAGTCCGACACAGTTTATTTTGGCAGCCCGTCTAAATTGCTCAAATCACCTTAAAACCTTTTCGGTCGAACACTCTAATTTTATTGTTTGGACTTAAATGTTTGTAGCTCATTTTCCTTTCGGTCTTTGACCAACTACTAAATTCGTATTCCAAATTCCGCCCACCTCAAACTTACCTCCCCCCCCCCCCCCCCCGGCCCGGACCATATAGATCAGACTTTAAACTTTTAGACCTTCGTTCAAAATTTTATGTCGAAATTACTTCTTTTTAAAAAATAGTCCGAGTCTCTCTTCTTTCTCTTATTTATTTTTGGACTGTCCTTCAAAAATGCTCCAAATTATATATATATTCGGCCGAGCAGTCAATTCATTTTATTTTTGGTTTCTACATTTTTTTATTAATTTGTTTAATCCTACTAATTTCTTTTACTAATTGCCATTTTCAAAATTCTATCCATATTCTCCCCCCCCCCCCCCCCCCCGTTAAACTAGTTATCTATCTAATTTCCTTTTGACCGCCCAATCTAATCTAGCGACCAAATTTAATGAGTAGATTTTTTTTTTATTATTAATTATATTAATTAGAGATGCGCATCAAAATTTTAAGGGCCCACTAATTAATTTTTGGATGTAAATTTCAAAATTGTCCCCTTAATTTTTTCTGTCCTGGAGCAAGTCAATGGCTATCCAGAGACGGGCCCCGGGACAGACATGCTCGAAACTCTAGTGGTCAAAATTATTCGCACTCGCATTCGCATTCATCCCAGCAGAATACTCCATTTTGCTGACAAAAACAACACAAATGGAGGATTCCCAAGTCGAGCAAGCGAAAGCACGTGCAGTGTGCGCAGGCGAAACAAACACGTCTTAACGCGGAGAGCTCCAGACTAGGAATGCCTCCTTGGCCCCCTCCCCACACTTCCTATGCCAGTGAGGGACGTTGGTTCTGGGGCGGCAAGAAACGTTCGATTGTTTAAAATCAGTTATTAAGCTATACAAAAATTAAAACAATACATGGTGTAATCTAGGCCTAAAAATAAATAAATAATAAAAATAGAAATTAAACAAAAAAAATCCCCTGGCGTAACGTTTTATTCGGAGAACATCGGTAAAGGTCGGTATATTTCGATATAATTCGTAAACACCCGAGATGTTCCAAAAATCGGTGATCATTTACGCAACTTCCGGATGGAAATTTACTCGCGCCAAAACCGGTTCAAACTGCTTAGAGAAAAAAGCAATTTTTATACGCATTCGTTTTTCTAATAGAAGTGTATCGTAGTGAAATCGGTTTTTAATCCAGAGAACATCGAATACATCGTAAGTGGGATTTTGATGATAGCCGCTCGTGTATGTTAACTTGCAGTGTTTTGTTCATATCCTCCGTTATTTGCAATCGCAGAATCTTCCCGACAGTGGAATTTTCCTTCAACGGTTTAGCATTGAATTGTTTTTAGCTTGAAGAATATGGACATTTTGTTACACTAATAATTAATGTAAATGTCATTTTATCCCACGAAAGATACATTGATAATGTCAAATACATGTCATAAGATTGCCTGTTGGAAATGCTGATTGATAATGATATATAATTTATATCAGGCCCAGCATACGAAACTGATCGCCAATACGATCTTTCATTCTTTGTTTTTCAGTTAAAAATAGTGAACCATCTTTCCACACCTTTGGTGTAAATCCGACCAAATGGCGAAATTATTTTGTCAGAATAATTTAAGAGTAATAAGACCACATTAAATGAATAGTTGATTTCCTATTTTTACTATGATTCAGTTATTCCTTGAGAATGTGGGTAGGACTTTCCTTTGACACTGTCACATATAATAAAGAACATTATAAATAGTTAGGGTTAGTGACAGTGCCAAAGGAAAGGCCTTCTGTCCAGTAATGACCTTCAGGGGACAATATTTTGAAATCTGAGGTAACAAGAAGTCTGTTCACATGGTTTTTACCTAGGAGTATGTAACCGATGTTCGGTTACGTGAATTATATTTCCGTAACCTGTGGATTACCTGATCGGTTACCTCAAAGTTATGTTGAAATTATATTTTATATACATAATTTTTAGCTCAAACAAAGTTAAAACAAAATACAAAAGAAAACGTTTTATAAAACAGTTTCTTTAATGATTGCAAATCGAAAGAAGTGACTTGTAGACGTTTCTTTTGTTTTCGTACGATCGTAGCGTTATATATTTATTATTATTATTATTCAGCACTTGCCATCGGGATCGCAAAAAGTAATTTTTAGTTGCTCAAATCTAAAAACCACTGTCCTCGGGCATCGGCCCACCGTATTCTAGAACCTCTGTGCAGCTTGCGGAAGTTAACACTATTGTAAAAGGACTAAATATCAGCCCAGTACTGAAACAAAATAGATACATTTGGAGGAAAATTGCCCATATGCATGATTAGACTAATAATTTTCTTTTATAAATAACAAATAAAGGCTACCATTTGTCACTGATATGTAAAAAAACCCGGCCTCGGTGGCGTCATGGCAGGCCATCGGTCTACAGGCTGGTAGGTACTGGGTTCGGATCCCAGTCGAGGCATGGGATTTTTAATCCAGATACCGACTCCAAACCCTGAGTGAGTGCTCCGCAAGGCTCAATGGGTAGGTGTAAACCACTTGCACCGACCAGTGATCCATAACTGGTTCAACAAAGGCCATGGTTTGTGCTATCCTGCCTGTGGGAAGCGCAAATAAAAGATCCCTTGCTGCCTGTCGAAAAAAGAGTAGCCTATGTGGCGACAGCGGGTTTCCTCTTCAAAAACAGTGTCAAAATGACCATATGTTTGACGTCCAATAGCCGATGATAAGATAAAAAATCAATGTGCTCTAGTGGCGTCGTTAAATAAAACAAACTTTACTGATATGTAAAATTTAGTATACAGCAGATTAAAAAAAATCCACCAAAAAGTGTCCAGTTCCTCTAAACTATAAAACAGGCTACTCATTGGTGCATGATTAGATTAATAAAAATAAATCTTATAATAACATAAAACGAAAGACCACAATTTGACACTGATATTTTGCAGTGGCGATACAACTTTCACTTTATCGACGTTCCAAATGTTTGTTATTTAAAGCTCATTATTCGATGTTAGTATTTTTCAGCTTTTGTGACATTTTTGCATTTTAGTTTACGTTAAAACCATTCTCAACATTTGTAGAATTATAGGTAATCCAATAGTATGTCTACATATATTCCTTTAGTGCGGAAGCGTATTAGTGCCACCAAACGCACTAGAATAGCTCCAGATAATTTAGGCGCCTTAGCGGTCCGTGCACATTTCTTTAAAACTTTTGGCTCGACTATACTGAGCCTTTGGTTGCAAGTCACAACCCTTGCAATATACCGTGCATCAAGTTTGCCGTGCATCAAGTATCTAAAAATCAGTCTGATTGTGAAGTCTGCAAGTTTTAATTTCTGAACGTCTAAAGATCACAACGTAACCGATTTGCGGTTCGCGTAAATTTAATTTTGCGTAACCGACAGGCGAACAGAACGACGATTCGCGTGAAATATTGTGCCCTGACCGTATTACCAGTTCTCCTTAGTAGTAGTTTGGCACCACAAGCCGGGTCATTTCTCCCTAGTTGTTAACATTGTTTACAACTACAGTAAATAACTTAACTTTATTTACTATTAGTTCCAGTGTTCTCCAACCCCAGTAAGCAGCTTGTACACCCGCCAAGCTGAAGATTTTCGCAGACGGGTCTGCTAATGCCGCCAAGTCGAAAATCAATCCACTATGACGAAAAAAAGTTCTATTCACCTATCGCTATATTTAACCTGTTCTTGGACTTGAGTATATAATAATAATATTCTAATTCAACACATTTGTAAGAACGAATCTGATTGGATCCCTGCCTCGAAAATATTTGAAAATCCCCCCATTAAATTCTATCAAAATAATCATCGTTACCTCTCTAAAATATACGGTATACTATTTACCGGAACTTTTATTTCCTGCGCATGCGCAGACTACAGGAAATCCGCAAAATATTTGTAATAATATATGCAAGACGACAAGTTATTACTTTTTAAGTGAACACGCCACAATATTTATTAACTCTCAAAGAACATAATTAAGTATTTATTGATGAACAAGAAAAAACACGGTACACGAATAATAAACAACCTAAACAGAAAACATCACTACTGAAATAAAAAAAGTCAAAATGGTTCGTTTGCATGTCCCTGAATAAAACACTATTATAAAGAATTTTGTTTCCACGCAAAACTACTAGAATAAAATACTAGTATTAACAAAATCATTGTTTGAATGAATGCAGCACTGCATTAGTGATTCCGGGATTGGTGAATGCGGCTTTCAACATTTCCTGCTATATTCACGTTTCCGTTTTGTCGATTTAGGTGTCAATATGGCTTTGTTTGCAGCATCGATGCATGACGACGGGATTTCAAGTTCTGGTCCTTGTGACGGGGACGGCAAAAAAACTATCGCTACCAACATATTTGTTTAACCAGCTCAAGAGACTCATGATTTCGTTTCGGTTGTAAAATGCGTGCATAACAGTATTCATGCAATGCTGGTATAATTAGCCAGCTTACCATAGGATTAAGAAGGAAACATGTCAAGCTCAGATTAAACATCAAACAGAATCAATGACTCTGATCAGTTGTTTTTCTAATAGCATACTGTAATAGCCAATCGAGATTGAGTCCTCTATTGTTTAACTGTGAGCTTTGATCGTCTGGTGTAATTGTCGACTGGATGCTGACGACGTGAAACTTAATGAAAAATGAATGGTATTTACCAACAGGATTTGTTGAAACAACGAAAATAAAAATGATCAGTTTTAAAGGTTTACCAGACCTCGAAAATAGAAGACCTCGAAATGTTTTTATCCCCCAAACCATGAAAAATTGAGACCACGAAAATTTCCGGTTATATGGTATGAGCTTTTATTTTCAAAATTTTCCCGGTGAGATTAGCCCACTGGCCGCACACATCTAGGCCTATGATCATCTAGGCCCTACTACTTCAACGTGACTGGTACCTGTGCGGCAGATCATGAGAGATTATGGTTAACTTTATTTAAATCAACTATTAACCTTTAGACTACTGGATTAATTTTTAACAAAAACCACGTTGAGTGGGTACAAGTTTATAATTTTTACTCACATATATTCACTTAAATGTTTCATAAATACATGAAATAAAGTTCATATATGAATTGGTAAGTATTATTTTCGTGTCTTTTTTTGTAATTTTTATTATTTTAGATCGGCTAATGGTGATTAAAATTAGGCAAAAAATCGAAAACGTTGCCTTTACTACGGGCGTTTGTGGCCAGCTGTCCAGTATTTATGTCCATTATTCCCGATAACAGTGGTTTTCTGACCAGATTTTATTTTTTAAACCCGAACTACGATTCATATTGCAATATTTGGTAATTTTCGTTGTTGGTAAAACGATCAAATTTATTATCAAATTAGCTGTTACAATCAGCTATGGATCCCTGAAAATTACCGCGACGTGCCGCCATTGTTGTCGAGCGAAAATACTTGCCGAAAACCACTTTTTGAACTCAAAAATTTCAAGGTATTTTCAATTGAAAAAATCAAAACAAAAACCACCATTTTGAAAAAAATATATTTTTTCTTTAATTATATTTCCGTTTCTGGTGAGTGTCGTGTGCAAAACGGCGGGAAATATGAATTGGGGAATGCACTGTATACAGTGTACAGTATATCGACTGACGTGACGTCGGGCGAGATATCTCGCCTGCAGTAGTCAGAAGGTATTTAGCCAGAAAAAAAGCACCTTTTGTGACTTCAGATTTACAAAATTTTCCGGTGCGAGAGGGGCTCACCTCTTGTAAAAAAACCCACAAAAAACAACCCATTACTATGATGGTTACTGGTCATTTCATACCATAGTGCTTTGGTCATTTCATACCATAGTGCTTTGGTCATTTCATACCATAGCCATTTCGTACCTACTTTTAAACATCTCGTACCATAATGTTTGGTCATTTCGTACCACAGTGGTTTCGTACTCGGTATCTTATTTTTGTCATGGTATGCCACTTCTTATTTTTTAAGTAGATTGTGGATTGTATGATTTTGATCACGGCATGTGATTGTCATTAAAATTCAAAGCGACAGTGTATTACATATATTTCTTACTCCATGTGTACGTCTTTGTGGGTAATTAAGGTTTTTCTGAGATCAGCTTGTCTTAGAAGATCTTGGTATGTTATTCTAACACAAAGTGCTCGTTGGTAATTGATATAACGATGAACGGAAAAGTTTGAAGATAAAAGTAATATATCATCTTTTATTATTGGGTATTCTTGGCATACTAAAAATGCTACAATGTAAAAAAAAAACGTTATTTTTTTAACAAATTTTTCTGTGTTTTCATTCGCTTGTAGCGTTTTTAGTATGCCAATAATTTACGTGAACAGGCGATTGGCATGCTTGATGCTGGCATGTCGACAGAAGACGTTGCAAGGTATGTTGGGAATTATAGTAGAGCGATACGAAATCTTCGCGTAAGATTTTGAACGACAGGAAGCACCAACGACTTGCCACGTCATGGACGTCCGCGTGTCAAGACCACTATATCATGAACACACATTTGCGCAATCGATTCCAAACTGCTACTGCTGCTAACACACCTGGGCTTCATAATAACCGAATCAATGGGCAAACCAGGACTCGCGCTGTCAGTAGCCAAATTGGCTAATTTAAAAAAAAAATGACTAATAAAATTTGCAAGTGGCTAAAATTTTGGCTAAGCCATTTTCTGTCTTCTGATGTGAACAAACAGTTACATAATCTATCCGACACCTCAAACATAATAATAATACCAAATATTCAATTAGCGTAATGGCGATCTTGCTACCGGTAACAAAAAAATGGTGTCATGCAGAATTCAGCGTAGGCCTTATAATGTTTGCTTATTTTAATAATCACGGTTATTAATTTTAACGGCATGCATTCAACATATATGACAGCAATGTCTGGAAGATATATAACTTGTTATTTTTACTTTGTAAAATCTTCGAACCAAAGTAATAAAAACAGCCTGACAAAGCATGTAAATTTTAATACACATGTCAATTCAGGGCCGAAAGACATGTAGGCTATATCTAGGTCGGAGTTCAGCCAGACCGAGCGAAAACAAAACGTTCGCTAGACTGGTTTGTGCGCTTCACGTTAAGCCAAATGGACATGACGAACACCAATCAAATAGTTTGCGAATGTTAGGAAGAACGTTCGTTGGCTGAACTGAGGACAGCTCTCGGTGCGAATATACATCACACTTCAGTCAGCCGACACCCGCGTGTCAAGAGATATCGTTGCGATCATTAAACAATACGATTACGCAAAAGTAAATCTTGATGTAAATTTGTAGAAAAACAAAGTTGTTCGCATCAATGAATACCTAACTGCAGTTTTTGTTTATTCCTTTGTCATTGTTAATTTCGTACCCATGGTCAAGAGCACGCATGCAGATTGCTATAGCGGGAAATGAACATACAGTATTTATACAAATTGCAGTTAAATCGGGGCACAATATTTCACGAGAACCGTTCTGTTCGCGTGTCTGTTACGCAACTTTAAAATCACGAGAACCGCCAATCGGTTATGTGGTGAACAATTACATTCTAAAATGAAACGTACCACATGTCAGGAATGAAAGTGAAAATCAGTTTATATTTTTAAATACATTTAAACCACCAATAATTCAATTGTTTTAGGCCTAACTCGTCAGTTAAGAGAACTACATTCACGTAACCTAATAATCAGTTACCTAAGTAAAACTTATGTGAACTGACTTCCGGTTACCTAAGATTTTGAAATATTGTCCCCTGTAAATGTACACTGAATAAAAGTAGTTTACAATAATCATATTTGCTAGATAATTTTAGCTATAAATTTGTAAAACTGTGAGGTGACATTTAATAAGTTAGCTGGATTTTAAAAAGACCGTACATTTTTAATTTTTATTAAAGGTTGGTTTTTTGTGGGGTTTTATTTAATAAATGGAGGATACTGTGAAGTCGGTATTCTTAGCCGAGATATTTTGCAAGCAGAAATCACAAGCATTTAACACGACGCTGAAATCAACAGCAACAACATGGCAAAAATTATTTGGGGTGGGGAATTGATGGGTCACTTAAAAAGAAAATGAACAAAACCCAATTCAAATTAACATAAAAATTGCTATTTAAAGAAATAATGAGTTCTATATAAAAAAAAAAAAAGCTTTCAAATTTTTATTTGGGAAAAAAGGAAGAAAGAAAAAACGACCCCTCAATAAACATCCACCCCTCCCCATATTTCTGTATGTTTGTTAATTTAATGTCATGGGCCTTAGAAGTGGGGATGGGTGTTTGGGGTACTGGCTTCAAACTGAAGATAATGCATAACTCCATCCCCACCGCACCCCACTCACGCTGAAAAACTCGAAGTAATATATTAACTGCCCCTTGAGGTTTTGTTATTCCTATTTATTCCAGTTTGTAGCTAACTATATGTAGACGTCTTTTAAATGTGCAAATGTTGAATATTGGCAGATAATGTACACCAGGTGTATACATTTCTCCATTGTTGAGCTTTACCGATGGCACAAAAGTGCCATCGGTTATGCTCTCTACCTCAACAACTGCAATTGCCGTTGGTGCCGCCGTTAAGTTCGAGCCCTGGTAAAAGAAATATGGACACTACTTATAAAACTAAATTTGAATCATACTTGCTACTAAGAACACTAAAACTTCATACTTTTTTTGGTTCATAAACAATAACGCTCAATAAAACAACTTGCCCATATGAAATAGTGTCGTCAGATAACGTTCCCTGGCAACATAAGGCGTATCATAAAATATTGATTGTTTCTGGTTACCCGACCGACCCTAATTTGAACCTGCCAACCCTAAAACCTTTTTTGTTTATCCAAAAATGTTTTTTTAAATATAACAATGATTTCCACGAAAACATTCCAAAACTATCACAAGCACTAATTTGGTGTCATTTAGGGGATAACCCTACTGTGTTTTCCGATTTACGGACGTATATCAGTGATTTTATTGTTGCAAATTTAGTTTTATTGGTGACCCGTTAGCCACGAAATGTTTTCTTCTAACAATTGATTGATGGAGTTACTTCCCTTCAAATTGGAGTTCGGTAACTTTCGTGAGATATCGGGTGAAGAGTCGGAAAATTGTTTTCATGAATATGTGCGATCTTTCCCAATTTACTCTACATCTAGCGTAGCGAGGTGTTCCGATTAATAATAATAATAATTACTATATTTAATGATTTACTCCAGCGACAAACTGGCCTTGTAGAAATTTAGTGACTTTCTGATAAACTAGGGGAGGGAATGATTAAATATGTCGGTAAGATCTCGATGCGTTTCGTTATTTTTTGTAAGTGGTCACTGGGAACTAAAAAACTGTCGGAATGACCATGTGTTTGACGTCCAATAGCCGATGATATTAAAGATAAAAATCAATGTGTTCTAGTGGCGTCGTTAAATAAAACAAACTTTACTTTTCAACATTTGTTTGAGCATCCTGAGCATTTGTACTGCATTTCTATTCATTGGACCAATTGATTGCTTCAAACCAAGTGTGTACTTTAATACTGGATGCATACAGAATAAAACTAACATTGCAAATTATAAAATTGGTAAGTCTACCATTTCTTAGATAAACTAGGAAAGATAATATTCATAATTTTTTTTGTAAAATTTTTACTGTTGTATGGATAAATATAGAACCCTTCTTTTCAGTTTTCATTTACTGGTTTCTATCCAATTAAGGTTCAACCAAGTCTGTCCTGGACCAGTACAGAAGTTAAGTGCTAGTATGAGAGTAAACCTTCTGCCTTTTATTAAACAACAAGGGGTCTTTTGTATGTACTCTCCCACAGATAGGTTAGCACCATGTTGCCCTCAAAATCAAAATGCCTTGCCTTTTATAAATTTATAATTTGTCCCATGTAAAAAGAAGCCTTTAAACACACCTATGTGGATAGTACTACATATTTCCTTTTCTTAATTAAGTTATGAAATAGATATAGAAAATAAAATGGCCATACGGTTTTTGTCCTTTTGAAAATTGTATAATGGAAATAAAAGCCCATATATTTAAAACTGCACATAAAATGTGCACCCAAAACATCACTTTACCATGCCTTCTTTTCTAGGGAAAACACTGATGAATGGTATTGTTTTTTTGCATAATGCATTTCTATACATGCAGAGGTTATTTTGGATACTGGTAGTCAACACCTTTATTTAATATCCATAAATAAAAAGTTTTTCCTACCTACCTACCCTATATTTTTCCAGCATGTAATAGGAAACAAGTAAAAAAAAAAAATGGAGAATAGGGGAATGAACAAATTCCCATTGCTACAACTGGACCAATGGGATGACATTATGTTGTAATGAGAGTAATGGAAATTTAATTATTGTTATTGTATCGCTATTCTATGAAGTTGGTTGGTTTTAATTTGTCACAATTTGTGTTAGTTAAACTGTTAAAATTACATATTGTCGTCTGAAATGAATTTACAAAATTTATAATAGCTTTTTTTTAAAAACAGAAAACCACTGGATCTGTGTACGTCCATGGCAATACATTAGGCTGTGAAATTGTGTAAGAGTTTGTTTTCTGAATAAAACAATTTGTTCACTAGTCAGCATATCATTGTTTACAACTTGTGTGTTAAGTTAGCTTCGTACCAAAACAGTAGTCTGAATCCTAACACAATAATGACATTTTACACACAATATCAAAAATGTCAAATTTTTCAAAAACAAAATGTAGCGATATTGGATTACGAAATATAAACGTTGTTTAATGGAAAATGTTTTAGCCGGTATTATATAAAACTAACCCTGCACTAATTGTAACAAAATTAAAAGTTGAAACTACTTTTTAATGTTAGAAAATTGTGGAGTAACCTTTGAATCATGTGTAGCCAATCACGGCGCTATACTGAACATAATATACCCTGCAATTGCTGTAATATTATGGTATGGACAGATATATTTTCTGTTTTTGGAGCCTTGTTTTTGTTGTGTTGAACAATACTTTTACATTTTTTTTTATTTCTGCAGGTTTACAAAGTTATGGCAGAACATGAGCCGATTGCTGTTTTCAAGGTATGTTTTTGAATCATGAATGTATTTGGGAAAGTGTATTATCTTGTTGCCTTTAATACTAGATATTGAATTATTAGCTTGGTACAATACCGATTTAGAACATGTACTTGCTTGTTACATTGTTTCATATGTGAAAATTATGATCAACAAGCTTGAAAAGTCGTGAAATTCAGGGTAAAATTTTGCAAATTGACAACTGGTTGAAAATTACTATTTCTCAAGAAAAGTGGAAATATGTGTATTGAAAAATGATGTTATTTATCCACAAATGATTATAATTAAAAAAAAATTAACGGTCCATGAATTTAGTTGATAACAAAGCATACTTCAGTTTATATCTTTACTTTGAAACTAATGTTAGACAACTGGTATGTTTCCTGAGGTTTCAGTTCATTATATTTCCCTTTTTAGCTAGTGCTGGTTGGTGATGGAGGTGTTGGGAAAACAACCTTTGTGAAACGTCACCTTTCGGGTGAATTTGAGAAAAAATATGTTGGTGAGAAAAACTTGCACTCTTCATTTATTTAGTTGGTTTTTTATTTTTATTTTGTTGTTGTAAGAGTTCCATAAAATACTTTTCATTGTGCTTAGTTTAATCAGGGTTGAAAATTAGTGTGAGCTACATTGTACTTGTTAACTCTTGGTTTTCATTCAGATTATCAGAGCTCTCTGATTATTGAATCATGTGTCGTAAAATATTGGAAGTTAATAATTTGTCTGAAATTTTTTTACATTTTTTGGGCATACAAATGTACTAACATCGCTTTTAATCAAGTAGTATAAATTAATTTCTTTTAGATATTTTAATTTGCCTTTAGTTAGACAGAAGACTAACCTATAGGTTATGCAAGGCTTCTAGAATTTTTATAAAATCCACTAGCCATGGGATCAGTGATTTAAAAAATTTACTAGCCACAGTCAAAAATTCACTAGCCCTACTTTACTTTAAGTTGATACAATTTTACTAAATAATAGTAAAAATCAGATATGTTACCTAAAGAGGGAGATAAAGTTTAAAAACACTTAACATTGGGGGGTGAGTGCAGGATATTCATATTTACAAAATAGACTTTAACTGCAACATTTGACCCTTTTTTTTTCACTAGCCATTGGGCTAGTTGTGGGATTTTTAATCCAGATGCCGACTCCAAACCCTGAGTGAGTGCTCCGCAAGGCTCAATAGGTAGGTGTAAACCACTTGCACCGACCAGTGACCCATAACTGGTTCAACAAAGGCCATGGTTTGTGCTATCCTGCCTGTGGGAAGTGCAAATAAAAGATGCCTTGCTGCTAATCGGAAAGAGGAGCCCAGGGGGTTTCCTCTCAAAATCTGTGTGGTCCTTAATCCATCTGTCTGACGCCATATAACTGTAAATAAAATGTGTTGAGTGCATCGTTAAATAAAACATTTCTTTCTTTGGTTTGCTACTACTGTGATAGCTTTTGTGCTATTTTAAAAAAATTGGTTGCACTTTTTCTTGTTTTTTTTATTTTTTATTCACACATTCTTTCATTCTATTTTCAGCCACACTTGGTGTTGAAGTTCATCCCTTATGTTTCTATTCAACTAGAGGTACCATCAAATTTAATGTATGGGATACTGCAGGTCAGGAGAAGTTTGGAGGCCTTAGAGATGGATACTATATTCAGGGTTTGTATTAATTGTTACACTTGTGATTGTCAATTACCTAAACTTTATATCTTCGCTGTGATGTTCATCAGCAGTGCTTCTCTGATACCAATTTGTTCAAAGTCTGTCAACTTTTCCTTTAAAGTCATCTTGTACAGTTTTGTTTAAATTGTTCTGAAACTTCGTACAATGATCCTCTGTTGCACCTGCCTCGAACTAATAGAGAGATGCTTATTTAAATTTAAAACTAAATTTAAATTGAAAATTTTAAGTCTATTTTTTAGAGTTTTGATCAGATCTAAAACCAGGGCTCGACATTAGCAGTAGTCCGGGGTGTTTTGGCTACCAATTTCTCACTCTGGCTACCAGATCTCTAAACCTGGTAGTCCACCAGACTTTTGCACATCCAGTTACTCTGCAATCAATAAGATTCTTAAACATCTAAAACAAAAGCCAACTTACATAATAACGTTCAAATAAAAATCAATGATTTTGCAATTTTTTCTCCTTTTTTTAAAAGTTTATTAAAACTATGGCCTACCAATTTTACTGAGAACAACTAGATTTCATAACCTGGAAGCCCATAACCTGGAATGTTACGGTGAAGGCCTGAAAACTTATGATTCTCTGGGACTGTTTTATATTCAGATTAGCTCTTGGGCAAATTAATAATGAAATTTATTACATACCCATTTAACAGAGTTCAACAAATCCGCTAGCCCGACGCCCGTGGCTAGTGGTTTTTAAGTTCGGGCTAGTGAGAAACGCAAAACCACTAGCCTGCAGGGCTAGTGGTTTCCCACCCCTCTCCTTGTCGCTCAATCGTGTTTTTTTTTTTTTTTCTCTCGGCTGAAATTTCGTTTAATAAATTTGATTGTGACGTTTGTCATCGAATAGTATCAACAACGCCATCAGTATATAATAATCCACTTGAACTAGGTCTGCAAACTGCAGTAACATGCTATCTTTACATCGTCACAGTTACAGCATGCATTGTTTACTTTTCCCTTTCAAGTTTCTGGCACAGGAAATAAGTCTAATGACATGCGTGTTTTGATTGGTTGGACACGTCACGTGGTAGTTAATCTCGCACATATGTTTTAGGCTAAGAACTTGGAAATCACCAATCGCGACGACAGGTTAATCTCAATAAAGTAAACCCCAGTCATGCTTTGAATTTCAGTGTTTGTTTTATTTACCTATTGTTTTCTAATTTAACACTTCGCTTACATATGGTTATCGGCAACCAGAAAAACAATTTTCTTTAATGGTAACTGCACATGCAACGACTCTGCTTGGCCTATTACGTGTAATGGTTTGGATAATGTGTCGCAGCTGCCGATAGGCTACAAGATAATACCTTTTTTTGTTCACCAATTAACAACGGATTAGATGTCGCCGTTATATTCTTTTGATACTGATCTGACACGGGATGATGCCCTGTAGGCCCTATTTGAGCAATTGGTATCAGCGTTCCTGGTGACCTAAATAGTAGGCCCTAAATGTTACTGTATAACCCACTACCAAATACACTGAACCATCTATTACCGTGTGTCACACTGTCGTACCCTCATTTAAATTTAATTATTTTGATAGTGGGTTTAAATACCAATCATGAGCTCAATTATTTTCCCCGGGGGAGAGGGCTAACACTTGACAAAAGACCAAACGTACAACACGACAAAACTGAAAGTTACAACATAATTTAAGTGTTTGTTTTATTTTACTGTTATAGTCGTAAATGTGTAATCTTACAAAAATTTGATAAAAATCCAGTTATAATTGATCAAGAATTTGGGCTAGTGCTTTATCTTGGTGGGCTAGTGGTTTTTACAAACCCACTAGCCCTGTGGCTAGTGACTTTTCAAAATATTTGTCATACTCTGCATTTAATTTGACTGTCATAAAGACCATTCTGACAGTGCAATTAAAAACCCCACCTTTTATTTACCATTTGTGCTATGCAGGATCTCACATGTATAGTTACATGTTCACTGAATGTTAGTGCTGCAACGATAAACCGGTATACCGCGATAATTGATCAGCTCGATACGAACCATGGTACAGTTTTGCATACCGCGATTTGATTTGAAATAGGCAAACAAACAAACAAAAACCACATCATTTTATTAATTGGTGATGACAGAAAATGTAATAATCACGTCAAGCGTAGTTGGCTTACTTGTTGGCATACGAAGTGATAGGTCGGTTATACTTGGTTCTAACTTCTAAACAAAACGTGTCAAAAGTCCAGTGAAAATAACCAGTTAACGATAATTACAAATAAATGTTTTGTTACTTACACATTATCATTCGTTGTTCATTTACGTTGGAATACAGCTACGGCTACGGCTGTCATCTTCAAAGAAATAAACCAACAAATGAGAATCACACTTCGCTGTTTTTCACTGAACTCGGAATACTTCGGCCGATCGTTCAAAATACCTTGGCTAATAACCTCGGCTCTGGTTCGGTAGATCTGGCGAAACATTGTGACTCAATACGTACATTTCCGTGTTAAGCGAGCAGCAACGGAAAAGCCCGATAGTAAGGATTTCCGAATGTGACAATTTATGAATAGTTTGACCATTCACAGTCTGGAGCTCCACGCGTTAAGACGTGTTTGTTTCGCTTGTGCACACTGCGCGTGCTTTCGTGTGCTAGACTTGGGGGGGTCCCTCATTTCGTTGTTTTTGTCAGCGAAATGAAGTTTTCTGCTGGAATGTATGCGGCCATTGGAACTGATTGAACGCTGGAACGCTTCTCATTTCGACAGCCTGCACCACCAGGTTGGATTCTTTTTTAGCGAGATTCCTTGCTTCCACGTCATTTCTCCGTCTGACTGTCGACAGGTTTTTTTCGTGACTCGTATGACGGCCATTCTGCAGAACGCCACGGTTGTTCGCGTTTAGTCTCTACATGTCCGAGCCTGTCCTAGCAGTACTGGAAGATTGACCACCCCACTCTAAGAAGAAATAGGAAGCGGGGTCGGCCCCTACTACTCTTTTTCTAGACTTTACCTTGCTTTATAGTGATGCCATCTCGTATCCTGGAGTCGGGCCCGTCCGCACCACTATACCAACCCATGACGACTGGACTATACCCTAGTCTGATACTCTCTCTCGTTCAGACAGATCCGGCTTCTCAAGATCTGTATTTCAGCACAGCAGTACACCTTCAACGTCTATCGACTGTCAATCTAGGGGTTTTCTTGACGGGATGCAACCTATCTTGTCCCTTTAAGCTGTGCACCCAAATGGCCTTAACGAGGCCATTCGCGTGGACATATCGATCGGACTTTAAACTTTTAGATCTGCGTTCAAAATTTTATGTCGAAATTACTTCTTCTTTTTTTAAATATTATTAAATAGTCCAATCCTCTCTTCTTTCTCTTATTTAATTTTGGACTTTCCTTCTAAAATGCTCCAAATTATATAAATATTCGGCCAAGCAGCCAATTCTTTTTTATTTTTGGATTGTAACCTTTTTTTTCTTTTTTTTCTTTTTATTCTATTAACTTTTTTTACTAATTGCTATTTTCAAAATTCTGCCCATTTTCATTTCCCCCCCCTCCATCCCGAGTCAGGCCACCGATCATATCGGAGGTCGGACTCGGGATGGGCGTGTTCGAAACCCTAGTGGTATATGGATACGTTAAATTAGTTATCATCATCTCATCATCATCATCAATAGTTTGACACCGTCACGCCAGTGTTCTAGTAGACTAGTATTGTGTTAAAAAATAAAAATATGGCCTGACAGCTGAAACTAATAAAGATCATTAAAAAGTTATGCCTTCTATTTTCATTAAAAAAAACCCAACCCATAAATAATATCAATTATATTGCAATACATATTGCAATACAGTTTCTTATATCGCAATATATCGCAATACGGTTTTGACCGTATCGTTGCACCCCTACTGAATGTCATGTCCCTAGCCAGTATGCTCGGCATCTGTTAATTCTACAAAATTTAGCCAACTTTCCAGACTTAAGTAAGTTCTGTTATTTAATTAAACTTTTGTTAATCATATTTACAAAGGTGGTGTGTAATAAATACAGAACCACATACCAGTTGTTTTCCCATTTTATTGCATGTTACTTGTTTATAGTGTACAAAATTTATACCACTTGCACACTATAAACTTTTGAAGTCTACAAAAAAACATGGGGGTTGAGGGGAGAGACGACTGGCATGTAGTTCTGTCTATATTTATAAAATTCTACTTTAAATCACATTTAATAAAGAGCTACTTTAAACTAATCTTGACAGATTTTTGTTAGCATTTGTTTGCTGTATTCTATACACTGTATTGATGATTCCATTTATTTACTTGTAGGCCAGTGCGCAATAATCATGTTTGATGTCACATCTCGGGTAACTTACAAGAATGTTCCCAACTGGCATCGAGACTTGGTTCGGGTATGCGAAGGCATACCTATTGTACTCTGTGGTAACAAAGTAGACATTAAGGACAGGAAGGTGAAAGCCAAGACAATAGTGTTTCACAGAAAAAAGAACCTTCAAGTAAGATTCCTAACTATTAGTTTTCCATTTGGGGTCTACTTTCCATTAATGCCGTTAAGCAATTTATCTATATCTGTGTTGATACTATCCAGAATTTTTATGAAGTACATTTTTATGAAGAAAGTAAATGTGGAGAAGGCTATATGTAAATACACTGTATTGATAAATGTGAGTTAATGTAAAGTGGGCCAACTATAGATTCTTTGATTTTATTGTATATTTTTTAAAGATGAATCATGGTCAGTGTGGAAGTTTTTGAGACCACGCAGAAAATATTTAAGAATACCTGTTGGAATTATTTATTCAAATTGTGCATCTCATTAGCAGTATACTAATGTATTGTGAGAGCTGGGCTTTTTATATTCACTCAGTATAAAAATTGTATGGTCTTTTATTGAGATCATTAACTTCTAAATGTATCTTAATTCCTGGTAAATAATAGTTTTGTTGGTCAAATGAAAGGTTTTCCAGGTGCATGTTCACTTTGAGCCGATTGAGTGGGTCATGGCTGTGGATGGTAAAGTTCATTTGGACAGTATAAATAGTAGTGATGGTCCAGTGATCAATTATAATTGAAAAATGGTCAGTTTGGCTCTTCTGATGTGATGATTGATTGTGTGGGGAAAATATTAACTAATTGTTCCTCCAGTTTAAATGATGCAAATACGTTGTGGTTTTCATATGTACTTTCAAAAAAATTAAAATAGTTACTCAAAGTAATGTTGGCCATTTGTAGGGTCTAGATCCTAGTGAACATGGTCCTTGTTATACAAATCCTTATAATTGTAATCGATTGTGTAATTGAAAGTTGATATGTTGGTGACATTGATGATGAAATTGTAACGATTCCCTACACTAATGAATAGTGTCATAAACATATTTCTGTTTCTTCCAGTACTATGACATCAGTGCAAAGAGCAACTACAACTTTGAAAAACCTTTCTTGTGGTTGGCTAGGAAATTAGTAGGTGACCCAAACCTGGAGTTCGTAGAGATGCCTGCCCTTGCACCACCAGAAGTCAACATGGATGCCATGTTGGCTGCTAAATATGAAGAAGAACTTAAGGTTAGTTTACTATTTTGTTCAGCTTGTAAGATAACAGTTTGTGTTTGTGAAGGGAGGAGGGAATAAGCTGTGATTTCACACTTAATATTTTGATATAATGCAATCTTAAAGTTCCTAAGTAAGCATGTTTTATGAACAGCTCTTAATGGTCTACCTTAAACATAGTTTTTTTTTTTTTTTTTCATTGTGGTATTGTGACCATGACATGCACAACATTTTTAAAAAGTAATGTCACTGATTTATACAGAGCTGGGCATAGCTTTGTGTTAAATGCATATTAATTATCTTTATCCTGTAAGAATTGAATTTTATTTATAACAGCGTGTGCACTTTATTTTTATTTTTTTGACTTGCCATTTGGGCAAGTCATGTCAAAACCTTTGACTTGCCTGTGCAATTTTTTAATAGCCCAAATTTTATTTTAAAAAAAAAAAACAAAAAAAAATTGGATTTGGCATAGGAGAGAGATAGCAAAGTCACTCATTTTAACAACCACCTGTGCTTTTGTTTCAATTTTGTTCCATTGGTTGGATTTTAAGAATAGATGCCACTGAATTTCGATCACCCAGTCGAACACACTCAGTGTAGCTGCATGCTTGTAAATTATACTTTTTTTTTTTTTTTTTCAGCATGCACAAGAAACAGCTTTGCCTGATGAAGACGATGATTTATAAATTCCGATTTTAACACTGACACTTTTGAACATTTTAAAAAGTTTCTTTGGCAGCACAGCTTGTAGTGATTTACAGGACAGAGATGAGTGGGACTGAAGTACTATTAACATGACCAGAGATATCTGCAGTAAATGTTGACCGAGTTGAAATGAAAAAAACATAATTGTGCTGTTAAAACTTAAAAATTGAGTAATTTACTTTAATGTGAAAAGGAAGACTAGCATAAAAAGGAATTGCCATTCTGATACCTTTGTTGTGCTGTGCTTGTCTGGTCGACATGTTCACAGAATGCTTCCGACTCCCTGCTGGTGGACATGTTCACTGGAGTCTTTCAGTGTGCTTTTATTACAGGAATTTGAGTCTATGTCTAACCAGCAGCAACACTTTCTCAGGCTGTATGGATATTTGTTTCTGTGTGTGGGTCTTGTGTGTATCGGGCGTGTTTGAAGAGGAAGGCTGTTGATACTATGAATTGACATTGTTTACTATATTTACATGCAAGTTCCTATTCAGTGGTGCCACGTATTTAAAAATAAAAGTTACTTTCACTGTATCATGTCTTGTGTTATCTATGTAAGCCCTACATGTAGTTAAAAAGAAGTACAAACGTTTAGAACATTTGATGTTTGCTGTATTGTGTATGCTGGACCCTAAAAATTAATAGGCAATTTTATCACAATCTGTTGCCAAAATAAACTCGTTTGGCCACACTGCAAAATTGTTAGAACTCCACAACCAACCCGATATTAATAGTTTGTTTTTGTTTTCTTATTTACGTCCACATTTTTTATAGATATAATGGCAGGTGAAATTGCAGGTAATTTTTGTACAATTTTCTCATCTGCTTTGCTTAATATTCTGTTGCACAGCATTCTGAGAGTACTGCTAAACAAGATGGCTACTGGTCCGAAATGTTTTTCACGTCTCCTAAGTTGAGGACCATAACTCTGAAATAGTGAGGGGGTGGGACAGTCAAACTCTACGGAAGCTACACACAAAATTCCAGTTCTCTATCTCAGACATTGTGGAGGAAAAAAGTCCAGATAAACATTTTCATATCTCCCAAGTTCAAGGGTTCTATCAAAAATGGGTAAATCTCCGACAGTCGAAACTTTTATCTAGATAACTACATGTATACAAAAAACCAGCTCAATATCTTGAGGCATTTTATATAAAATAAAATCCTAGTAGGACAGAAGTATGGAGAAGAAACTAGTTCCCTCTGTTGGACTGGTAGGGGACCAATGGCCAGATTTCTACCATTTTTGAAGATTGGATAATTTGGGGTCCCAGATGCAATTTAAAACCGTAACAATCTACAGTTAAATGTCCTAAAGGAATCTGTTTGTTTAATGACACCACTAGAGCACATTGATTTATTAATTATCTACTATTGGATGTCAAACATTTGGTAATTTTGAGTCTTGGAGAGACCCGCTACATTTTCCTTTTATATGCACCAACCCACACAGGATAGCACATACCATGCTTTTTGATATACAAGTCGTGGTGCACTGGCTGGAATGAGATCAAGCGAGTACTTTACCACCGAGCTGTCCTGCCCCCTTGTTCTTCCAAGTACTGCATCTTGAGTTATGGCTTCAGATTTAAAGGTTAAAGGTTTGTTTTGATTGATTTTATTAATCATTGGCAATTGGAAATTTTGACAGTCTTCGAGAAAACTCAAATATTTTACATGCACCATCCCACAGACAGGATAACACATACTATGTCCTTTGATACATTTATATCAGTCGTGGTAAAAAAGTAGTATGACTAATCTTGATTAATCCTCTGGATCACAAACAAATTAACAAGTCTGTTTGAGTATGAATATTCATTTATTCAATAATAAATATATGAACAGCAAAACACCTGCTCAATTGTGATGAAATGGAGATCAAAAATAAATTCTGGACATGGTTTTAATTCACAAAAATTAAGAATGAACAACTGGTTGTACAAAAGAAATATCTCAACAACGTTCAATCATTAAAGCACTGATGTAATAAAAATGGATGAGATGTTACTCTGTGGTAAGACGTGCAATTGTGCAGGAATTTTAGCAAGGTGCTGTCTAGATTGGTCTGCTCTCCTATATACGTGCCGTGTGATTAGTTAGAATGATCATCTCTCAAAACCCTTAGTACACACATTTTAATTCCACATGAAAGGTATTACCAAAGGAAGATCCATTGCTGTTATTCTGAAACACTGCATTAACAGCAGGTGTCTTGCTTCACACTACACCAAGTCTTTACTGGTTTCTTATACACCTGTTGGTGACAACATCATTCGTTATTTTTTATAACACATACGTGTGTTAACAATTTCAAGACATACGACTGGCTGCTCCTAGGTGTTGACCAGGTCACATCCAATGAAAAAAAACAGCACGATCAAAATCGATTACACTTTAACATAGTTAACCCGACAATCATCTGACGCGTAAAGGCTGCAAATAACTTTTAGTCGATAAAGATGTTAAAATTTGCTTAAAACCTTGTTTTTTAGGATATGTAAGAAATAGAATAATACATGTATTCAATAGATACCATTTATCTCACAACTTGTTTAAAAATGTATCAAACTCATAAGATAAATGATATCTAATGGCCACTCATGTATTATTCTCTGTATATCAGTCACGAAATGGCCATAATTAAAAAATTATCTTCCTAATTCCCCATTATTAAAGGAAATGGCCATGTGCTGCATATAAAAGATCCTTTGCTGTTGCTCAGAAATAACAGCAAGTTTCCTCGCCTGCACTATATACCAAGTGTCACAATACGGGTATGTCTGATACCGAATAGTCATAATTTAAAACATGTTCAGGTGTCATTCATTCTTTTATTTTTTTTGTTAACCAGCGTCGGCGAAAGTCCTGATGTCTCCCCCATTCATAACTTGATATAAAAGTGATGTTTTTAACTTGACTGATAACCTAAATAGGAATCCTCTCCATAGAAGTGTGGTAAAACAACAGGTTGATCTATATAATATGCATGTATAAAATACGAGTATTACAACATTCTCAAAATCAAGCTATTATGGGGTGTTGGATATGATGTTTAAATTTATTTGAAAACTTTAATAATTATATTTTTTCTACTTACTGATGTAAATTTTGTCTGAAATCTAAACTACAATTCTTTAGCTTCGTTTAAAATGGCATCTATCACACTGTATTGTTACATATACTAAATTTACCATTTATAACTTAAACGTCCAACAAAATAAGGCACTGCCAAATATATTGCTTAGCACAGGCATGACTACAAGCTTTCCATGCATAATGAAAACTGGTTTTGGAGGCACTAGGTTTAAGGCTTTAGACACTTCAGCTATTAAGTGCACAGTTTTACAGCCAAGATCACTGTGGTCCAGACCAGACAACACTGACAGGTTACTGGTATTCTTAGATGAGCTTGTTGGGACCGTAATAAATAAATTAAAATTGCAATTAACTGGTATTCAGTTTTGTGAAATTGGCAATACCATGCAAAGTGGGTTGATCAATGGAGTGGTTAAGTTAAGTAGTTTTATCACAGATAGTTTGTTGAAGGCCATGTTGACTAGCACACTCTGTCCATTATTACATTTCCGTCCTTGTCCTTCAGTCGTATTCTGCCTGTAGAATAACGCGTTTCCTGCCGGCCATCGGGGTACACAGTTTTCACAGTCCCATCAGGATATTCACGTTTCTGAAACAAAATATGGCCAAAATAATTACATGCAATAAGTTTCACTGTGAAAACAAAACATGGCCAACATAACTAGGTGCAATGGGATGCATGTTAAACAAAGAAGCCTTTTCTGCATTCTCAACTATAGAAAAACTCTCAAACTGCCCTCATAATCAGTAAGATCTCTAAAAACCACACATTTTAACAATTCCAGTGATAACCGACAGTTGTGTGCTGGCAAACTTTCCTAAGTGGAGACTTTATTCCCACTTGAGTGATTTTCATACTAGTTTGGGGCTGTTGATCATGTGATCAGCACAGATGAAAGTTCCTTTGAACAGACAGACCCTCATTTTCAATTAACAGCAAGTAGTCTATTAATAATTTTATCATTACCCTCCGAGGTCAGTACATATTATAGGTTTAATAAGCCCATTACAGTGGTGGGAAAACAAAAAAAGACTAATCCTACAACTGAAATGAATACTCTTTTACTGTGAGACTAACTCAGTAGTTTCCAATAAGGATGGAAGGAAGAAATGTTTTATTAAATGATGCACTCAGCACATTTTAATGGTTAACAGATAATGAGAGAAGAAACCTGCGGTTGCCACACCAAGTCTACTCTTTTCGATCAGCAGCAAGAGATGATTTATATGTTATCCCTCAGACAGAATAGTATACATCATGGACTTTATTAGACCACTTGTGGAGCACTGGCTAAATCAAGAAATAGCCCAATATGAATCCCAGACCAAATGCGCATCAGACGAGTGCTTTGCCACTAAGCCACATCCCATTCGTTTTTAATAAATGCAGGTTTATATAGTCACGCACCTTAAACTGCTCTGTATGTATTTCTCTTTGGCCATTAGGAAACTCCATGGTTTTGTCCCCATTACTGTCCACACGTATGACTGTGCCATCTGGGAAAATACTTTCTTCGGAACCATTTGGAAATAGGTATTTTATTGTCTGATCAGGAAACGTAATCTCTTTCGTTCCATCAGGATAGTGCTTTTCTATCTGATTGCTAAAATGACAACAACAAAAATATATACACTTGTATTACTTATTCAATCCCTGCAATTAAGAAAATGTCTACAGCACAAAAACATGTCATAGGAAAAAAAAAATTCAAATATTGTCCACAGCAAAAAGTGTAGAGAATTAAAAACTCCATGGCAATCTCCAATGCAATGCCAATTGCTGTGGGTAACTGCAGGGATTGTCAGTTAATAATGCATATGTTACAACATGTGATATACATTTAGATGAAACAGAATAAACACAAGCTAAATAGTTTAACTGCAGTAACACAGGAAAAAGGAAGGAACAGAAATGTATATTAAATCATGTGTCCCGAAAATACTTGATAAAACCCCCCCAAAGTATGGATCTTTGGTACTTAACTGTGTTGACACCAGATTGTTTGGTACTGTGCAATGAACTGAACTGAATTGGGATGTACTTTCACACAGGAAGGATACCAGGTGTGATAACAGGTATCCTCAAGTAACCATGAACCAGGCTATTAACGGGAAATGATTTCTGCACACACGCAATGTAATGTACAATCGATTTGATGCAATAATGTTTTACCTTGTTCATTTTATTGTCAAAATCAACCAATTTTTCTGTTGTGAAAAGATTAAATGTATGTAGTAGTGTAATGTTGACATTTTTTAGCTACTCCCATAAACCAGGCTATTGTTTAATAAAGAGTGATGCGTGTCACGTGACGTCACCAAAACTGTTAGGCAATGAATCTGCGAAGCAGACGAGACTTTGACAATGACAGCTGTGTACAAATTGTTTATTTAGCTTTGTTTAATATTACATGCCATTTAATGTAGTGCGCACAGTGCAAAATGTCAATCGTGTATACAGTTCCCTAGGAATACAAATATTTTGTCATTTTCTCATTTGAGCACTTTGTTTTTGGGAAGGTTTTTTTAATTCAACAAAAGTATTTTGATGTCAGGGTTCAATCATATGCAGATTCCTTAAAAACCAAGTCAAATGTAAATAGACCGATTTATGGGGTAGCCCGGTTCACGGTTTTTCACGATATAGTAACCAGTGATACACATGTAAGTTTGTAGTGATTAAACAATGTGAAATAAGATGAATATCTCGAAACAAATCTGAATGTAACATTAATATAAGTCACTATTTCTTACTTCTGAAACTGTAATATCTCTAAGCCATCTGGATAAGTTGTATGGGTTGTCTGAGCA
This sequence comes from Gigantopelta aegis, assembly GCF_016097555.1. Lineage (NCBI taxonomy): Eukaryota > Metazoa > Mollusca > Gastropoda > Neomphalida > Peltospiridae > Gigantopelta > Gigantopelta aegis. The sequence goes on along the minus strand of NC_054701.1, from coordinate 27,024,997 downwards.
TCTGCATAAAAATATACCTAGAAAAATGAAAATAATTTTATATTCCCAAATTATTCAATATAATCCATTAATTTGTATACCTGTACAACAACCTATAAGAACATTAACTATCTGCATAATAAAAAAAAAGAACCCATTAAAAAAAATACACCCACATATATTTTCTGAAATGGCATTCGAAATAAGAACTTTTGAGTGCTTGTACATGCATTTACATTATCAGAAGAAATTAAAGGTTTTTTTGTGTTTTTTTAATGACAACACTAGAGGACACTGACTTCTTAATCGTCAACTATTGGATGTCAAGCATTTTATTTTTCTGACATATAGCCTCGGAGAAAAAACGCTATAATGCTGCAATGCAGTAAGGGATCTTTCCACTGACAATACATAAGACAGTACATACCATTGCCTTTGATATGCCAGTCGTCGTGCATTGGTTGGGACGGAAACCCCCAAAATACAGAATGGATCTAGTGAAGAGATTCAATCTTTTGACCGAAACACCTCAGGTAAGTGCTCTACCCACCAAGTTGGATCGTGTCCCTGTTTTACAAGTCTTAACTACATACAACTTACAACTCTCTGATCTGGGAAGATCTGCTTGATATCTCCATTGAAGAAAGATACAACGATTGACTGTCCATCTGAAGAGATTTCCTTTCTCGTTCCATTTGAGAAGAGAATCTCTCTAGCACCATTTGTGTATGTCCGTTCAATCTGTAACAAAAGTAAACCACTGTTCATATATAAAACAAGTGACCTTTCACCAGTGTTTATAAAGAGTTTCACCAAATAGCTTGATTCAAATATTTACTTTTTGACAAGGGCATACATTTTCTTTCAATATACACAAACATATTAACATCCAGACACAGAATTTTAAATATTTGCAGAATTTTATTAAAATAAAAAGTTCATTAGCATAAATTATTCAAGTATTTGATGTGATAACACAAATAGATCTTTTACAGGTAGGATGTCTTCTATAAAGGTTAAAATTTAAAAATGAATGAAGATCTAAATTTACTTTTCGTATTCAACTATTTTTATATTTCGAAGAATAAACTAAAGAAATGTTTGCTTATCAAGACTTTAGCCCATAAAAATAAAAGTAAAAAGTAAAGTTTGTTTTATTTAACGACGCCTCTAGAGCACACTGATTTTTATCTTATCATTGGCTATTGGACGTCAAACATATGGTCATTCTTTAGAGGAAATCCGCTGCTGTCACATATGCTACTCTTTCCGATAAGCAGCAAGGGGTCTTTTATATGCACTTTCCCACAGACAGGACAGCACATACCACAGCCTTTGATGACAGACCTCTTAATAGGCGGACACGCTACCGCTTGAGCTACATCCCGCTCCACCACACCCCACTCCCGTATAAAAATAAGTAATTTCATATATTTTATCAAAATATCATCACCTTTCCATCAGGATTCTGGATTTCTTCATACTGGCGATCTCCTTTATCTATACCTGGGTTCTGGGATGTGAATTTGGCCGACTGCTTACGGGGCACATTGGTGCTGGCAGATTGTGGAATACTGAAAACATTAACAACATGTAAACCTAGTGGGATTCAATGGTGTATCGAGTAGAGATTTTCGAAGCAATCTTAGAGCTATATCGTAAAATCATTAGAGGCTATGACATCACTATCGCACGCACAATATTAAAATTTACTGCATGATCAGTCTTAGCAATGCTTTTCTTATTTATATTTCAATTTAGAAAACAAAAGGGCCATGCAGACCATAATAGCTTCTTCAAATATGTTTGGCAGGAACCCCCTTTCAGATTAAATACAATTTTGACTTTGTTAAGGCCAATCTAATTAAAATTAGCTCCACTATTACATGTGGATCTAACAGCAGCCCATTGGAGCTCATGTCCAGATGACCTTTCATTCGACCAATCAAAACCTTACTTGCACAATCATGCCAGTGATTTGAAAAGAATTTGAAAGCATTTGGGATTATGCCGAGGATATATGAAATGATTCGGGTGAAAGAAAGAAAGAAAGAAATGTTTTATTTAACGACGCACTCAACACATTTTATTTACGGTTATATGGCATCAGACATATGGTTAAGAACCACACAGATTTTGAGAGGAAACCCACTGTCGCCACTACATGGGCTACTCTTCCGATTAGCAGCATGGGATCTTTTATTTGCGCTTCCCACAGGCAGGATAGCACAAACCATGGCCTTTGTTGAACCAGTTATGGATCACTGGTCGGTGCAAGTGGTTTACACCTACCCATTGAGCCTTGCGGAGCACTCACTCAGGGTTTGGAGTCAGTATCTGGATTAAAAATCCCATGCCTCGACTGGGATCCGAACCCAGTACCTACCAGCCTGTAGACCGACGGCGTACCACAATGCCACAGAGGCCAGTTGATTCGGGTGAATTACGAAGTATGCTGTAATCTAATTGCAATATAAAATTTTATATAAAATTTGTTTCAAGACGGGAAAAAAACCCATGTTGGTAAAGCCATAAAATCTGTTTCTACTAATATACAATCAAGAGTTTATTACTGCACTTTCCCCCCCCTGTTTTTTCAATGTTGAAATAGACCAACAAGTTCGCCTATTGCATAAATAGTCTCGCCCGATATTTTTTGAATTTGTATGCTCCCGAATAATGCTATAAAAGGCGAAGTGTAATTGGTCAATATTTAAATTGTTATTTATAGATGAAATGTCACCTGAACATGGGAGTCCACATAATGCTGTTTGATCTACTGGTAGACCCAGTAGAGCTAATTTTAATCAGATTGTGTTAAGGCCTATTTAAACAATAAAAACTTTTGTATTACATTGGAGTAATAAGACGAGTCATACCCTTGAAGTGTGGCGGCTGCTGTGGGCTGTCCTCTGGGAACAGCATCTCCAGAAGTGCTCAGAGATTGGTGGGGTGCACTGGGTTTCGAAGAGGAAATTGAAAGGGACAAGGATGTTGATGCATGGCCATTTGCAGTGGGTTGAGACTGTGCTAGGGTGGATGGAACATTGGAGGGAGAAACTGCAGGATATAAAAAATATATATTCTGAAAGCAAATTTTCTGCAAAATGTAAAACATAAATTACTGGTATTTGCAAAACAAGATACAAATATTGAAACAAATTGCTTGGGGATGTAATACATATGTAGTGCCATTGCCCAAGATTCAATTTACTCCTCACAAAATTGTATTTTATGCAAAACCTAATCAAGATTTACATATCTCTGGACACATATTCATCAAACTATAACATATAACTCATATGTGACATCAGTTTGAATGGACAGAAAAAAAAAAAGGTGACACATTGATTTATTAATCATCAGCTATTGGATGTAAAATATTTGGTAATTTTGACATATAGTCTTACCTTTGAAACTTGCTACTTGCTGCAAGGGATCTTTTATATGCACCATCCCACAGACAGGAGAGCACATACCACAGCCTTTGATATACCAGTCGTGGTGCACTGGCTGGGATAAGAAATAGCCCAATGGGCCCACCGATGGGGATTGATCCCAGACCAACTGCGGATCAAGTGAGCACTTTACTACTGAGCTACGTCCCACCCTCTTTGAATGGACAAAGCTAAATATTTAATTCACACTACCGTAGTAAAAATGTCTTACCTGCTTTTGGAGGTTCTCGCATTCCTTGATAGCTTCTGGTTAAATTAATGTCTTCTGTGGGAGTACTGCTACGTGGTATGTTGGGGACATTGAGTTTCTGATTTGAAAAATAAATATTACTAGAAATTGAGTAAGACAAAAAACAAATTGTTCTATTAATGTAGGATAGACAAAAATAAACCCTAAACAATAAAACAACCTCAATCAGATATGTATGACATGAGTTCCTCTAAACTTAAACAGGCTTTCAAAATAAAATAAGACCAAAACATTTTCAGTTTTGGTCCAAATCTATCGCTTAGATGAAAACATGACTACCAACCCACTGTCACTGCTAACTCGGAATATAGACTCAATACTAAAGAGATTTTGAGACAATTAAACTAAAATTGTAAACTATTACAACTCTAACATCAACATATCCTTTACCTTATAGCCATTTTCTTTCTGCATACTCTCCAGCCTGCGCTTTTCTAGTAATTTTATTTCTTCTCTAAGTTCCTTGTTCTCAAGTTCGGACTGCGCTAGTGTATCTCGGAGACGAGAATTAGTAGCATTCCATCGTGTTTGTTTTTGTTTTAATTCTTCTTGCAGTTCAGACAGCTGAAATGTAAAATATAAAAGGTTCTTATCAAAATCACGTAAATTCCTAGAAGTGTTATAAGACACCAAAAAGTCTTACCATTCCAGCTTTTCATAAAAGAAAAAAGGAATGTAACTATCAGTTTTTCTATTCAACAAAGGCTGATGTTTTGGGGTTTGTTTGGTTTGTCAGGCTGGTAGGTACTGGGTTCGGATCCCAGTCGAGGCATGGGATTTTTAATCCAGATACTGACTCCAAACCCTGAGTGAGTGTTCCGCAAGGCTCAATGGGTAGGTGTAAACCACTTGCACCAACCAGTGATTCCATAACTGGTTCAACAAAGGCCATGGTTTGTGCTATCCTGCCTGTGGGAAGTGCAAATAAAAGATCCCTTGCTGCTAATCGGAAAGAGTAGCCCATGTAGTTGCGACAGCGGGTATCCTCTAAAAAATCTGTGTGGTCCTTAACCATATGTCTGACGCCATATAACCGTAAATAAAATGTGTTGAGTGCGTCGTTAAATAAAACATTTCTTTCTTTTGGGGGGGGGGGGGGGGGGGGGGGATTGTGTGGGCTTTTTTTAATGAAACAAGCAACAAGTTGAAAATAAATGCATGAAAATGTTAGCCAAATTAATCAAGTTACAACACAATAAGTTAATAACTATTCTAGTTCATCTCAAATATTAAAATTTATTAGAGTTATTAAAAGAAAAAGAAAGAAAGAAATATTATATTTAAGTACACACTCAACACAATTTTATTTACAGTTAAATGACAGAGGACATACAGTTAAGGACCACAGAGAGGAAACCCACTGCCACCACTACTTTATATACACCATACCACAGACAGCATAGTACAGGCCATGGCCTTTACTTAAAATAGCCCATTAGGCCCACTATCGCATTAGTGAGTGCTTTACCACAGGGAGATGTTCTGCTCCTAAATAGTTATTAACATTATTAGTATAACTTAATAACAATTATTTCACAGAATGGAACACAAACAGTGTACTGTGATAGAAATATCAGCTATTGCACAAAAAAACAAAGCAGTCACTCCTGAACACAAAACTTGCCTCTGTCCGTAACATTTCAATTTCCTCGCGATCCTTCTTATCTGGCATGGCACGGACAGCCTTTTGATATTTAATAAACATCTTTCTTTCGTGCCTGCAAATTATAAAGTATATCATGGCTCAAACAGACAGATATTAAACCTAAATGTTACTTATATACTGTCCTGCATATTCAGGGCTCGAATTTAAGAATTAGTCTCCCACAGAAATTTTAAAAAGAACTGCCACAGGTGAAACTGCCTACCTATGGCAATTTTTTTAAAAAGAGACATTTGCAGCAAATAAACATGAAGTCTTGAAAGGTTACTTTGCTGTATGAAGACACATTTCAAATGTGCATACATTTTGCCACTGTTGAGGAGCTTTACTGATAGCACAAAAGTGATGCTTTTAGAGAGCTGGGGCTAGCTATGGATGATCAGAAACTTTTGCCAAATCATCTGTTTAAAACTTTAAAAATGGCAAAAGCCCAGGTATTTTCAAAATTTTTTTACAATTACAACAAGACATTTATTCGACAAATTAAAATAAATTTCGCCAATTGTTTTTAAAATTTGCAATTGGCAAACACCAGAGCTAACCCTGTCTCTACCTATAGCAATTTATATATCAACGATGGCAATTGCCATCGATGCCATTGTTAAGTTCGAGCCCTGCATATATATATTTATTTATTTTTTATACAAGTACATAAATCAGCAAAAAACCCACCTATTGGAATAAGACTGAAAAATAAACTGAAAGATAAGTGAAAGAAAAGTTATGTATTCTATGTAAGTGCAGTTTCCCTCTCATAAGACATTTTCCGACAAAAAAACAAAACCTATTTGTATTACTCAAGGTATTTTATGGGATCAAGCACATGGTTTAGTAAGCTAAAACTTGTTCCTTTTCCTTTCCTCTTTGTGTACATATAGGGACATAACAAAGTGTTAAATTGTTAACATTTTACACATCACTAACCGTATTTTCTTCATTTCCTGAGTCTTGAACTCCTCCAATCTCCTCAGTTCATCTGCTTTTTCTTTTTCAAAATTATTGATTTCTTTTTTCAGTTTATTCAAACCCTTAAAACAAATGTTTGCATATAAGTCCATATTGATATATTATTTACAGTTATTATATAAAGGTAACATTTCACGGTATTCTACATTTTCTTATGCACAATTTTATTATAATTATTACATAATATCAGAAACTAATCCTGGTGTCACAATGTTTATTAACAATCACACAGGATATCAAAGAGCAATGTAACACTCATTGTATCACATTAAATAAACAATAAATGAAAAGGAAACACAATTACGAGTAAGGTACATGATATGCCTGTAAGGAGTTTGATAGAGAAGCACACACATTTTGAATGTATTATATGAATTGGTAAGGAGGATATGACTTGGACAAGGGTTTCCTTTAATATGCAGTAATGTGTGAAAAGTAGGTCGTATACAACACACAGCCATCCCAAGATGTACTTGCATACAAGGTCTGATGATCCTTTATGAATTGAAAAGAAAGATATACCTGGAAACCAAAAGCTTACAAACTAATATATGGATGGACAATGCCATACCATAATACAACATGACAGCTGGGCATATAAAAAAGAAGAAGAAAACTACAGCATAATAAATAAATAAAGGTTACCTCTTCCCTTTCTCTGTGGAGTTTATCTAATGCTGCATTTTCATCTCTAAACTTCTCAATCTCCTTCTCAAGTTCAATGAGCTTGTCCCGTAAGATTTTGGACTGAAGTCCCTCACCTAGGCCTGCATTAGTGGCAGACTGCAGCTTGTCTTGATCCTGGAAAAATAACACACATCATTCAAAACAAACTAAACACAGGAAACATTTTGTTCAGTTTCGCATAGTGATTCCCATTGCAAATTTCAGAAATCTCTACACAATCCTATATGGTAAATAGTAGTTGAAATTGATTTTTAATTAATTAACAATTATTGCTAATCCAAATATTAAAAACAAAATATTTCTGAATCACTGTAAAATAATTGGGTTTTTTTTTACCTAGCTTTACTATGATGAGTTAATTCTATTCCACCTGTCATGTGAAATAGCTTGGTAAAGAAAACCAGTTGATATCTGTCTGTCATTTCTTTTGAACAAAATACAGTTACAAACTAGGCTTTATCTGCTTATTATTCAAACCAAATATCACAATTACGGTATGTTGATATCTAATAACCACAGTTATATACAGCCACAAACAACTTTTCATTTCATTATTAAGGAATACTTTGATGAAAAATTATTACATTTTTAAGTTAGTGCTAACAATATGTAATTAGTGAGTGGTTGTAGTAAAATTAGCTGCGATATAGATACACCAATACTGGTATCTGCATGTAAACATGATGAAAAGACATACTTGCTGTTGCTTCTGTTGTAGCTTTGCTTGTTGTGCTTCCTTTAACTTAGGAAACAGCCTTGCAACCAACCGAGATGTCGGGGGTGTACTAGATGGGTTAGATGCTTGCTCTGTTGAATCTATTCCTGAATCTGAAATAAACCAATAAACTGATAGTGACCCAATGAGCTTTCAACTCCAAATTCTAGCATAACGATATTGTTCTGGTATTACTCAGCAACTTGATTTTTATATCCCAATAATATTACATCTAATATTATATCTTGGTACCAGCATGTATATTTTCAGCCGATACCATTGGATTTCTGTGATAAACTGCTGATTTCCCACATTTTAACCCATCCATCCTCTGCTGTGCCTTCAGGATCACCTACTTTTGGTTTTTCATATTGAGTGCTGATGTACAATACTACTAAAACATTTAAGTTAAGAAGATAGAAGGAAGGTGGATAAAATGACAATTGAAACACATAACTTGATTTTTATATAAAAAAGAAAGAAATGTTTCATTTAATAACACACTCAACACATTGTATGTATGGTTATATGGCATCAGACATATGGTTTAGGACCACACAGATATAGAGAGGAAACCCGCTGTCACCACTTCATGGGCTACTCTTTTTGATTAGCAGCAAGGGATCTTTTATATGCACCATCCCACAGACAGGGTAGTACATACCACGGCTTTTGATATACCAGTCGTGATGTACTGGCTGGAATGAGAAATAGTCCAATGGGCCTACCGACAGGGATCGATCCCACACCAACCGTGTATCGAGCGAGCGCTGTACTATTGCGCTAAGTCTCGCCCCTGATTTTTATAAAATTACCTCGTCCATTTGGAACTTTTGGTGCAGAGTTAGTCCATTCCTCATCATCATCAAATTGATCCTCTTCATCATCATTCATAGCATTTTCATTTCTGTCTTGTACAGGCCGAGTCATAACTTGATGCTTTACTTCATCACTGCTAACAGAATCATCATCATCACTATCCCCTCTACCATTCAGCTGAGGCATGCTAACAAAATGTTTTTTAGCCTCTTCAGCATTACCGTTCAACTTTTCAGAGGAAAATGCCGAATGTGTTTGACCTGGCTTGAAGTTGTCAACATCTGGGTTTTCTCTTGCAGCACCAAACCATGAACCCGAATTCTGAGACAACTTCTTCAGCAATGAATGGGTATCTGTTAAAGTCCCACTCTTAATGTCTTTACTAGCAATTTTTCGGGTAATAGATTTTGACGGGGATAGGGATACTGGCATCCTAATTTCATTATCAGACGTCCTTGTATTTGTGCCATTATTAACAAAACATATCCCAGTTTGCATGTTATTATTTTGAGAGATGTCAGACACACTATAATCATGCTCCTCTTGTTTGTCTTGCTGTCCGTCCGTCTTCTCGTCTTGTCCACTGTCTGTGGTGTAACTGCTGTCAGAATCGGTCAGAGTGTCGTCGGAGGAGTCAGAGTCACTGGCATTAAGAGTGTCATCCTTATCAACCACCGGGGTCTCTTCTTGGACACTTTTCTCGTTCATTTTGACCTCCTTCTGTTTCTGGGCCAATTTTTCTTGAATGATAGCTTTCATCTCTTCAACTGGCACCTATGATTAAAATAGGTCAGATTAATATTATAAAAATGTTTGAAAAAGTTTGTAAAAATATTTTTAATATTCAATAAATTAGAAACATAGCATGTTTTAAAAATATTTTGGGGTGGTTGTTAATGAGATTTTTATTTGGAAACTAGACCTTATTTGTTGCTATTGTTGTTACCAAAACAACAGAACAATATATAAATACTCTAGTAAAAATTACTTTATCTTACAAGCATCAACTTCGTCAAACATACACGTCTGTTAATTGTTATCAGCACCTGTTATTTAAATTCAGAATCCTGGTTTGTTTCTAAGGTATCAACCTGATGTAGTTTATAACATTTTTGACAAAGAAACAAAGCAAAATGACACCTACATTAACTCCTTTTTTCTTCTGCCAATCCTTCTCCATCAGTCTGACTACAACAGAGGAGTTGCTACAGAATGACACGTTGTCTGCAAAGTCCTCAAACAATTCAAACACCTCCAGCTCTTGCTTTTCAACCTGTGTCAACAACAACAACATGATAATGTAGATTTCCCATACAGAAACAACTATGATAATGAAAGAAAGAAAAAAACACTACCCAGATTATTATTTCTCTCCCATAAAGCAATAAATATACTGATGGAAAGAAATAAAGGATCACACAAATAGCAACAGGAAATAATGACTGCATAAAAAATCAATTCATATTGTCAGAAGTTGACTGGAAACATATAGGCAGCACATTCAACACTACAGACATTCAATCCACATTACAACTTGGTATGAAATACAGACATTGCTACGCTAGTAGTGAATTAAATTTGGTCTACAAATTGATGTGTTCCCTTATTTCTTTCCATTAGTATACTAGTAGCATCTAAAGCACTGACAAACCTGAGTTAAGCTTGACTTACTTATACCACTATTTTCTTACTTAAAAAGTCATACAAACTAAATTGGGGCAGGATTTAGCTCATTTTGTGAAGCGTTTGTCTAAAATAGCTCGGTAAATCATTCAGACTCCTCATCTCCTCCAGGTTCATAGTTAACTATACTTTTTCGGACATATTAGTTAATTCATAATACATCTTGAGTTTGCTAAACAAACATCTTTCCCTGGGATTTTGCTAGGTAGGAGTGGATACATCAGTGGATATAAGTACTGTAAAGCTAGCTATAATGGCCACTTGCGGGTATTATTAGTCCCCTACTAGTCAAATCCGGACGGGACATTAGGTTTCATCTCTGTCCTTCTGTCTGTCCCACATATAGGTTTCTGATGGGGGTTTTTACCAATAATAAATAAATAATGATTTAATGTTTGATATGTTTTGATCTTGTATTTTATCCTCCGAGGTTGTCGTGACTCATACATTTAAGTGGTAGTGACAGTATATTCGCTTTTACAAAGATATTACTCATGATTCACAAGACAGGGTTACCTGTCAAGATTGTTGTTAACCTCTTTTACATACTAATTAAGGTACAGGCTTGACAGTTATTATGATTGCTTATGATAAGTTATCACTTCAATTATTTTAGGAAACCTGAGCAAGACAACATGCAACTAAATTTGAGTCTAAGGTGCAAGTCACATCACATTGTTAATACAGCTATTATTGGGAGTTGTAACTGTTCTACAAGCTTTTATGACTGCATTTCTAGCAACAAATAAATTTATGAGAGAGTATAAAGTTTTGGAAGTCCTTAATATAAAATAAAATGATAGTATTTATCTCTGCTCTGGAATGGGTTTTTTTGTGAGTTGATAACTCTTCAAGATACTTCGATTGGCCACATGCTCCAAAAAGAAGACACATCTATCACTAGAACTGCAGTGCGCTGGACCTCTGAAGGGAAAAGAAAGAGAGGACGTCCAAAAACAACATGGCGCTGAACAGTGGAAATAGAGATGAAGGAGACAGGACACAATATGGGCACCATCGAGAGATTGGCAAGGGATAGACTGGCGTAGACGAACTTAGTTGCTGCCCTAAATGCCACTAGGCATGACAAGAAATGATGATGAATGTTATATTAATCAGGCTCACTTTTTCATTCTGTCTGCCTTTGACACAGAAAGATGGTTCATCCATATCAATGGCCGTTTCAGACATGGCATCCACATGCACCATCCCTTCAACACTGGGCACACTCTCGGGCTTCACTGGGGTTGACTGTGTTGGAACTGATTGGTGGGGCAGTGTGGCTGTACTTCTAACAGGCTTGTTTTCAAATTCAGTGTGTTTGGTGCTTAACAGTTTGTGGGAATTTGTTAGAGCCGATTTTCCAGTTTTCTGTGATGGTTGGGGAGGTTTTGAATCGATTATCTGAAAAGAATAAATAAGAAGACAATATAAATGCATTTTATTGACAAAATTAATTAAAGAATATATCTCGATATCTTCCTTTACTTATTTTTGGCACATATTTGCAACATGCATATTAATTCATCAACAAGACCTTTAGTAAAAGAAATTAACAAGAATTTTAGCTTTAAAAAAGAAAACAAAAAAACCCAAACACACACAATACTACCACCTCCACCCACAAACAAACAAAATAATTGTGAAAAAACAAAACAAAGAAAAAGTTAATGGTTAATGTTCACCACAAACATGGCATAATACCTTGCTATCCTTCTTTTGTTTTTGATTCCCTGCAGCATCTCTATGTGTAGACTGATCGATGCGTCTTTTTTGGTTTTCATTTGTCGGAAAGCTTGCACCAGGTTCCACCGACTTCCGTTTGCTGTCAATTTTAACTTTCGTCTTTACTGGACCATTTTTTTGGTAGTTGAACCTAGAAAGACCTTGACCTTTCCTCAAAAAAGGCTTTTTACTTTGACTAGGTGATTTCTCAGCATTCTTTAACTGCAAAATGAAATATTGTCTTTACTATTTCACTGCAGGAATGAATACCTCCACACACATGTAAAAACAACACATCAATGAGAATATGTTTTAAAGAATATATTACACTGCTTCAGACACTATCCCACAAGAGTAGATAGGAAAGGCTATGTCTTTTAGTACCCACCTCTACAAATAAAATTTAGTAAAATGCTGTCACTCACAAAACATAATTAATGTATTACCAACCATATTTTGATATATAAAACATTTTTATTAATGACAGGCAAAAAATTGAAATAATTATCTATAATATGTAATTATGTACCCTTTCCTCTTCTGCTAACATTTCTTCTTCAAGCAACTGTTCAAATGATTTCTTTCCTTCAAAAAACAAAACAAGACAGAGTAAGACCGGATGTTTCTCCATTTCACTACTGTTCAACTCTGTCAATAATATATTAAGTTCAAGCAAACACATGTATACATTTCCATGATAAACAACCAGCCAGTCATTTATAACAGGCTAGTCACCTTCCACCAACAAAACACACTTTTTCTAACAAACCTGAACATTTCTTATTAATCATGTTATTTAAACAAAGTTAGAAGTAATACTGTAGACTGATATTTCATATTTTTTAGACAACAATCTTATCTGAAATTTTACAGAATAGTAAAACTAAGGTGTGCAAAACATTTTTTTGGTCGAAATTATTTTGACCAATAGTGACACATATCACTTGTAATTTTACATTTTAATTGACGAGCCAATGAAACCAAATGCACAATCCTATTGATATATAAATGATACAGATGAAAGATGTTTACTTTACCTCCAATACCTGATATGATTGGCCTATCATCAAATCCAGCAGTGTTCTGTCAACAAAAAGTACAAATTAAACACAACCGGCAGGCATTTTTAAAAACTTTATTTGTAAAGTTTGTTTTGTTTTTGTTTTTTTAAACTAATAAAAAATAATAGTTTATAGTATTTATAATGTAGGTTATGTTTCAAAATCCTTTATAAGATATGGAGAAACGTAAGCCGACGTATAAAATAAAAACAAACAGATAATATATGTAATCTAGATTGACAGGTTAAAAACAACAAACGGAAATTGATCAGTAGTGAGGAACTTAATAATCAACCACCATCATTGCAAAACCAGCCATAATTTTAAAATATAAATTCAATGTATTATTCATTAAATTGTTTATTTCTCAGTATACAAACCTTCAAATACAGTGAAACCTCTCAAAACCGGACCCTCAGTAAACCGGAATTCCCTCAAAGGCGGATGTTTTACAGAGTCCCTTTTTAAAAACCAAGACAGAACTTAACCTCTCTAAACCGGATCCCCCTTAAAACTGGACATCTGTCCTGACCCCAAGGGTGTTCGGTCTGGAGGGGTTTCACTGTAACTTGATACACAGTTTAATAAACATGCTTAAAAAGAATGACTTTGAGTATCCTTGTGCACTTCAATCAAACGGAACATTTATAAACATGTAATAAAATCAGAACAACAAAAATTCTTTGCAATAAATATTAAACCATATATACCTCATTTTCTTTCACAGTGATATTTTGAGATTCTGGTTCTTCCTCTTCATCCAACACGTCTTGACCCGGTGATTTCTCAACCTGCAATACACCGGCTTCCTGAAAACAATTCATATTCTTATCCTGACCCAACTCAGGATCAGGATGCAACAGTTCCGAGGCAATTTGAGAATTTGGCATCTTCTGTGGGAGAATTCCCAACATTTGTTGCAGAGTGTTTGGTGTGGCAGTCTGCAACATATGTTGCAATGTTGTAATAGTCTGTAAAGAATTCATGTCATCCGCGGTCAGCGTTCGTAAGAATTCCAGACTTGGCTGCTCAGGTGAATAAGCATTAGTCCTTGGCGGTGGATACTCGTTCTCGGTCCCCACACTGAACTCTGAAGCAGAGTCACGGATATTAAACACATTTCTGTATGCCTCACTCTGATCGGAGTCGGTTTCATGCAGTGGGAACATGCCGTCCTCTGACTGAAGATCGACTTCAATGTCTCGACCACCAGTGTGTGAGTCATCAGGATTGCTGAACAGTTCTGGGTTTGTGGCAGCGTCATCTTCGTTCGTCTGTGGTTCAGCATACATGACAGGAAGAGGAAGAGACGAGGATGATGGCACCTGTAAGAAACAAAAGTTAAAAGTCAAAGTTTGTTTTGTTTAATGACACCACTAGAGCACACATTGGCTATTAGATGTCAAACATTTGATAATTGAAACATACAGTCTTAGAGAAGAAACCGGTTACATTTTTTTATTAGTAGCAAGGGATCTTGTTATATGCACCATCCCACAGACAGAACAGCACATACCACTAGGTAGGACGAGAAATAGCCCAAATGGCCCAACGACGGGGATCAATCCTAGACTGACCACACATCAAGTTGGGCCACATCAAACCCACTGTAAGAAACAGTTATTTAAACTAAGGATGCAGCTTATCATATTATAATATCTTCACCTCCGTCAAAATAATTTTTGGTTCCATGTTGAGCAGATATCGTTGTGTACATACTGATTTATTAAACATAGAATTTGTTGAATTAATTTGAAGAACTTCAGGGATGTGAGAGGGGCTGGAACAAAAAAGCTTACTGCAAACTGTTTGCAACCACTGGAACTGCCCAAAATTGCATTCAATGGTAACAAATCTAAACTGGTTAGAACTTATAATATAAGGCACACATCATAAACTTGAAACCGTGAAAAAATGCAAATGAACTTTGTGTGATCAACAGTATTGAACATCATGTTTTTGTTTTTTTAGATGAAATGGAAAAGCGCATTTCCGCGTAGCTCTCACATCCCTGGAACTTTCATTTGATTTTTCAAATACACAACTTAACTTCCAAATGCTACATACTAGTATATATAAGTGCATTTTCTTATATTCAAGAATATGCCGTTTTTCTTTTTTTCAAATCAGTCAAATTTTAGTTTACAAAATTAATGTCTACTATAATCTATATCAAACATGTAGGTTTGATGTTAGAAACTATTCATTGATTAAATACAAATAATTTTTTTTATTAATTTATGCTTGTATTTGTTTACTATTGACCTCACTCAAAATGTCATCTGGCCTTGTCACGTGATACCCAAGTCAATAATTATTGTTACTGTTGTGGAATAAAGGCAAAGTTTGGTAACATTCTTCAAAACACACCTACCGGGGGTATCACAAAAATAGATACAGCTATTTTTAGTATTCAAATAGTGGTCTTCAGAACTATGCAATTAGAAGACATGTTTTACACATTTAAAAAAATTGATTTTATTTTGTTTAAATGGAACTTAGGCATTCATACGTTATACTAGTGTCAGTAGTGTATCATCTTAGACAACCTCATAACTTAATAGGAGGATGGGTGAAAGAGGGTATGGTGAGAATAGGCCTACATACATGTCAGTCACACAGGGCCATGAATGGATATCACCAAACTATAATTTGTCAAAAAGTTATAAAATACTTACAACTTGCTGGTCAAATTCATTTATCTGCGATGCCATTGACAATAGTGATGTCACAAGATCTCTTTGGTTAATCTGTCTTCGAGGTGGTGTTCTTGCTGGACTCAAGCTTCGTCGTTTAACTGTCAAATGGAATTCAATAATACACATAACATTTAAACAATGGTCTGTAGTGAAGTTTTACACTGAAAAAGTAATTATTAAAACAATGAATTTATTTCTCAAGTGATAGCAATATCCACTTTGCATGGACAGTAAAACCTACACTACACTGAACTATTTAATATATGATTTAAGAATATCTCATTACAGAAACATTTATTTCTAGTTTGATCACTTAGTACTTAAACAAATAAGTGGTTCTCTGCAAATGCAGGCCTGAGAATTCAATATCTGTGTTAAACATATATGGTTTAAGCAAAAATAAATCAGGTATCCCATTTCTTTTTTTTTCGTAACCAGTCATAACCAAATAAATTATGTCTTAAATTTAATTTGTCAACGACAAATGGGTTATGCAAAATTAGATCTGAAATTCATGAGACATGTCAATATAATCTTCTTCTAATACCAACTTCAGACCTTCAGTTACAATATTAGACTAACGTAACATACCTCTGCCAGCTCCCCACTGTGTCTCCCTCTGTTTTGTCAATATGGACTGAACTTTGATCTGCTCCTTCCTCAGACCCTCCAGTTGTTGCTGCTGCTGTTGCATTAACTGTTCTTGCTGCTTCAGCTGCCATTGCCGGAGTTCTCGGAATCGATGCAACAGCCGAGCTTGCTCCTGAGCCTGTTTCTGCTCTAGAAGATCCAGTGTGGTATCTGAAACAAATGTTAAGTTTGGCTTTATTTTTTCTCACCATACTCTGACTATATAGATTTAATACACCAGTTATTATTCTTATAATTAGTCAAGTGAAATAGGACTAAAACAGCCGCTGCATTAACTGTTCCCATACTTAAACTAGGTGGTTCTTTTATTGATATTGAATAGAAATGCATTGCCTAAAACAAAGTAGTTGTAACTGTATTTTAATGTAGTGAAGTAGAAGAGATGCCCACTGGATATTTTTCATCTCTCACAATGTGGAATATATATTTTTTAATTCATGACATCTGATCTGAACTTCTTTGAGTTGTACTCTCAATAATAAATTGGTTAAAAGGTTCAATAATATGGCATATTATGTTATATTTCAGTGCATTAAATTATGTTCTATTCATCACATACATATGTTATCTTTAAGCAAGTTGTTTCCTTTGTGAGTTATAACATATTTATATAAAAATTGGTTTTATTTTAGTGCATTGTTATACATACCTCCATTAGCAATATTTTCCACATCTCCATGATTACTAGATGCTGGAATCTGATCAGACTTGATAAATTCAGTATCCATTAATATGTTGCTCTGAAATTAAATTGTTCTGAAATTAAATTGAATTAAACTGGCAAAAACATGTGCATCAAATTGGAATTTGTTTACATGTACATTTGATGCATGGTACTATTGTTTAATTATCTCGTTAAACTAACTTAACATTTTCTCTACTTTCAAGGAAAAAACAAATCAGTATTTACCAGGCTTCGAAATTCACGATGGCTCCACAGCATTTGCCGTACTGCCTTGTGCCTTTGCCATGTTGCCTCAAAAATGCCAGTTACTTTACGGCTATGAATAACCGTGCCCTTATAAATATCTGCCGTGGTGCCCCTTTTGTGTATGTGTTTAATCCTAACTGGCGGATCAAGTTTCTTTTGGGTTTTAAAAAAAATAAAACAAGGACAAATTCAATGTTCCCCAGTAGAGTTTTGTATACAGTTTTTTAGTCATGTATTATAACTGAAAATCGAACATCACAAATGATAAATTACAAATGATAAAACTCTGTGAATTGCCGAAACTTTTAACGTGTCATAACGTCATGAAATAAAATATGTGTATTGCCAAAACAGATTCCCACGGCTCAATTTTGTTTCCAAATAAAAAATGCCTACAAGAAAACAAAGGCTGAAAGAATCAGAAAAACAACGGAAGGAATTGGGAGAAAAATTGCCAAAACTTTTTTAATGTTTATTATCGGACGGACCATTGCTAAAATCACCCAAATTAATTTATTCGCAATTAATTGAAACACTGAAATAAATATGAACTGTTTATGTAAAAAAAAACAATTCTTGAATATTCCATTTATTAGGCTATCTATTCTCATTAGTTTATATACATTAACAAATGCTATATATCATTGGTACTTGTTAGACCAGTAGCCAACAACGAAAATTTTACCATTGCTTCTTCTAATGACCTCTACTTTTCATGTGCAAAACATCCGCGATGATCTCCTGCTATGTTCATGTGACATTCGAAAAATACTTGATTGTTTTTGGAAAATAAACTGATAATGTACGAGATAACTGGAGTTATGATTATACAATACATTTTCCTCTGTAGGCCTACAGTACTTGGCAGCTTGTAATAAAAACCATGTAATCACAACAAACATGTTACCGTACTGTCATGCGATCTTGTGGGTCACCAATTACCCTGGTAATTAATAAGTGCACGGGTTGATGATTCCAGTTTCAAACAGATTTGTCATGCTCATATTCATTCAACATTTAGGTATGTCAAGGCTGGGTTCAGTCTCTGACAATGCTAGTGATCGAGTCCAGGACTTAAGGCCGACAAGTATTGAAGTGATATCAAGCGGTGGTATAAAAGAAAAAACCCAATTATCACAATTGCAAACAATCATTTGAAAAATCAAAGCACCCAAAATAATAATGCAAATTGTTTATTTTGTATACCAGTATTCACTCCACCCCACCCCCAACCCCCATTTAACATATTTTTTATTGATTTAAATACTCTGTAAATGCTGAAAAAATACTTCCGAAAATAGGCCAACTTGTTCTCTGACAATGTTTCTGTTTTTATGGATAAGGTCACATGACAGACTGGGATTTCCCTCCACACATTTTTTTTTATTCTATAGTTAAATGGGTCATTTGGGTAATCCTCTTAGAACTTGCTCAGATGGTCCGAAACCAGTGGACTTGATCCATTACCTGTTGTAATGAGATGGAACAGCAGCAGTCTTTGTTCAAGGACCCCAGATACGTCTTAATCTCTCGCCACCAAAGTTGGATTTAACGACACTATTAAAAAGTTAAAGTTTCTTTTAACGACACCACTAGAACACATTGATTTATTGATGAATGACCAATTCCTGGCTATCCAGGGACGGGACGCGGGACAGACATGCTCATAACCTTTGTGGTATATGAGCATGGTAAAATTATCTGCTCCGCTCCAATTCCTAAATAAAACTGCATTGGTGCCCTTTGCAAATGTATGAAAGTAGCCTTTGTGCCTTTTAGGTTATCCTTGGTGCCATTCATTTTCTAGATTTTTAAAGGCTACCATAGCCTGCCTTTTTAACACCAAATTTCGAGGCCTGATGTACACAACAATATCTGTACAACCCCAGTCATGTTTAGAATTACTGTGTTTGTCTTATTTATCTATTGTCTTCTAATTTAATGCCTCGCTTACTTGAGATAGGGATGTTGGCAATTAGGGAATGCAATAACAGAACCAGCTTGACCTGTTTAATTTGTGTAGTTTGGATAACATTTCACATCTGTACAAGATAATTATTTTTTTTGTCTATCAATTAACAAGTTAAATCTTGTCAATATATTTGTTGACATCTGTCTGACATGGGATATATTGCCCTGTAGGCTACTTGAGCAACTGACATCACCATTCCTGGTGACAATTCACTATCAAATACACTGAACAAGACCATGCATTATTATGTTACATTGTTTTGTATATTAAATTCTTTGTTTTTGGTGGTTAGAGAGAAGAGTTTATTACATTATATACCCACTCTGGATGAGGGAGCGGGGATGGGGAGTGGGGGGTGGTGCAAAACCGAAAACAGGACAATGGTTTAGAATCAAACATGATAAAATAGGGTAGGTCATGCAGTTTAAAAAAAAAAACAAAAACAAAATTATTAATTTATTTTTGAAACTTCATTCCCATCTAGCGGTCGAGATAAATTTTCACTAACGGGGTATGGGAGGAACTTTTACCATGGATTGTAAGTGAAACTGCAAGTATGATACATGTTAGCCCAAGTATTCTGGCATTTGAGAGCTAGATGAACATTTGGACGGTTATGATCATTCTCTGCCATCAAGCAATAGAGGAAGAAACCTGTTAGCACCTACGTATTTAACTGGAACATTATTGAAAGGGGTTTATTCCTGTAGTGTTTGTATGAATGTATCATCGAATATTATCAATGTAAAGATATTTAGCATCAAGCATAACATTTTTGTTGCATTAGAGCGGGAATCTTTGCCTACCGTGTGGTAAGCAACCATTCCGTATTTTCGCTATACAGTTATCTCTGATGGCAGAGAGCTATCTAACTGTCCTAATATTCATAGACCGAGTACTCCGGCTAGATACATATAGCCTTGAGTCATTTGTCCACTGGACAAGTACATCGAAAAATCTACTTGTCTAGCAATGTTTTCACTTGTCCAAATAAATGTTTTGTTTTATTAAAGTACAAGGACTGTATTTTTGATAGCTCAAAATTAAACTGCATTGAAAAGGTTTTACTTGTCCACTGGACAACCATTTAGGTACATTTTTCTCGTCCGAGCAGATTTTTACTTGTCAGGACAAACAGACAAGTGCTTATTTCGAACACTGTTGACAATGACTGCAGTGTGAAACATCTTTAATTAAGTTTGTTTAATACTACATGCCATTTAATACAGTGCAAAATGGTGGTCGTATATACATTTCCCTATACATGATTAAAAATATTTTGAATGTCTAGTTTGTATTTTCCTCATTTGTGCACTTACTTTAGGTATGTGACAAGAAAAAAATCTCCTCATATAGCAATGCAACTACAACCATTGAAAAGAGCAAGAAAATTACTTTAAAATGATGTTTATAGTTTGTCTCTATGACAAATATTAAGAAAGTTATCAATATTTATGTAACGTCAATTAGGGTAATTATCGTTCCTTCTGTTTCAGGTAATTACATAGAACAAGGCGTGACCCATTTATCAAGAGTTAAGTAGATTAATTGTGATAACTTTCTTAATAATAAACATATCTTCATAAAATTTTCAGTACCAACAGCACATAGAAACTACACTATAATACACTTGGTTTCAATTCACTATTTTTGAAATATTAATTAATAAGTTAATTAAAATATCAATATGAAAGTACATAAATTTCCTCGCGATGAAAATTTTGCCTAATGTTTTTTTAAAGATCTCGATATTTGAAAATACCTTCAATACCACGACCATTGAACCTCAAAATTCTATTATCTCATTAGTTAATACATTTATAAGCAAATATTATTATTTTGCAACTAAATAATTATACATTTTCTTCCTCGATACTGTTATAAGCAATACGCATATTCTTCAGTTATAAGGACAGCAGATGACACCCAGATGAAAGCATATAGATATATATTATTAGATTGTTTTCCTAACTACATACAGTTAGCTACAATAAGAAGGGGGCGGGTGCCCTGACCCCCAGCTGAGAGCATATTGCTAAAGCAAGTTCTAATGGTGGCTACTCATCCGGGTGCCAGGACAAAATGCCCAATACTGTTTATAAAAATAAAAATATAAAAAAAAAATAATATATATATTAGATTGTTTTCCTAACTACATACAGTTAACTACAATAAGAAGGGGGTGGGTGCCCCGACCCCCAGATGAGACCATATTGCTAAAGCAAGTTCTAATGGTGGCTACTCATCCGGGTGCCAGGACAAAATGCCCAATACTGTTTATAAAGGTGTGGAATGTAGTGTTCTCACCCAGGCACCAGTTTGAGTTAAATGTGAAGCAGGTGATTCCATAGTGTTCAACTTGGTAGAAAAGTTCTCACCAATAAAAATATATGTACATTTTGAACAAAAATATGAAAAGTCATCATTATTATCAGTTAGTGAGGTATGCGCCGATTATTTTACAACCAAATCATCCGAAAGCAGATCAACAGCAAGAGCATATTTTTATATATCAAAGTCCTCTGCATCATCGTATGATCCATTTATTTCCCAATATGCAACCCGATATTTGATGGCACCTTTCTTAACCTTTTCAATCCTTCCATTGTACACAGATTTGGTCTTTGAGTCCGTCATACTATACATGGCAAATGTTCCTACCAACAACCTTTCCTTCCAATAAGCCTTTCAAATTATCAAGTTTTTCTGGTCCAAGGTCAGGAAATTGTTTTTCAATTTCAGAAATGACCATGTTCTTCAGCTGTTTTTCTAATTTATTTAACTGGCTCATGTTTTTTTTCTCTCTTTTCAGTGCAGTTCGTTTTGACAATTCAACAGCGATTTCCTTCTGTTTTTTCCTCTTTCTTTCTCTTTGCTTCCTGGCAAATGTAATGGCAAATTTTATTACTTCTTCTTGGGTTTCCTAGCTCATATCATCCAAATAGTCCATAACTTTATTCTTTTGTGTCCTCAACTTCGATGATAATTAACACATGGTGGCATTAGGTGCCTTCTGTTGAGCTGCACTAAACATGCCCATTACCTCTTCTGCATCAATGTTGTGGGATCTAGCCGATTCTGTTTGTAGCTGCAGTTCCTCTGTTATGTCCAGTTTGAAATATTTATCATACTGCCTCTCAAGCACAACAATTACAGACTGTAGGCAGGCTTTCATCATATCTCCAAACAACTCTTCATCAGATGGCTACTGCTGAAGAGCGGTCAGTATGCTGTCTTCAGCAGGAAGCAAATTCCCAAAGAAGTCGTAACCCAATGACACCACAATGGAAGGATGATTTAATTGATTTCTTATTCTTTCCATGACTTTCTGAACAATCTGTATGCCTTCAATGTGATGGACTTCGGTTTCAGCAGATGTATAAAACATTTTCATGCAGGGCCCAGTCAGCAATTGTCCAATCAACCCCAAAACCTGAAGCTCAGTTTTTGCTACAGGGTGGGAAAATTCATTTAACAAGCTGCATCGCAAACCTCCAAGGTGTGTGCCAGTTTTCAAGTAACCAAGAAAGAGGTCATGGTATGCAAAATACTTACCACTGATGTTAAACAGAATATGAAGTTTATTGCCTCTGTATCTTGAAATGAATCCCCGTCCTAATTTGTTGTCATATAGGAACGTTTTGAAACCCTGTGGATCACCGTTGCCATCCTTGAACCTGACCTTGTTCATTTGCAGAACAATGTTTGCAGCCATATAGTCGGTACCATACAGTTTTCCTTTGATTGTTTTTACTGACTTCAAGGATGATCTGCATGTGCTGGCAATTGTATCCAATGGATGTAGGTGGCAGTTCAGTTCATTCAGTGTTTTATTCCTCACTTCATTAATTAGCTGAATAGCTGCATGATTAGAGGCCACTCTATCTGTCAACGTATTTGATATGTTATTAATTAACAACTTCCTTGATTCCTGGTAGTTTGTTTTTCAAAACTCTGAATGGACAAGAGCCAGATTGTCTACTGAATCGCAGATGTGATCTTTG
Source organism: Gigantopelta aegis (assembly GCF_016097555.1). Lineage (NCBI taxonomy): Eukaryota > Metazoa > Mollusca > Gastropoda > Neomphalida > Peltospiridae > Gigantopelta > Gigantopelta aegis. Next base: position 27,001,734 of record NC_054701.1, on the reverse strand, counting down.
TAGTCTTCTGCTGTTCCACCAGGTAACTCATCGATAGCAATAACTAAACATGGTCCTTGACAACCAGATTTGAAAGTCACATGGACACTGTTCACATGCACTCCTTCTTGTGTTGTTGCATCAAATCCCAATGTTGAATCGCTGTTTCCATGTATAGCCTCTGCAGTTATGAGTTCGGAAATAACACTTAACTCTCTCACCTTCATTTCTATAGTATTTCTGTGGGGTATGTTGCCAGTAGGAACCTGGTTGACTACAGCATCATATACAAACAGACGAGTAACTGTTGAAAAGGTTCTGCCTTCTTTGTGAAATGGGTCTGCAACTGCTAAACTGCCTTTCAACTGTTCTTTTAGGACATTATTTTCATCTTCCAATATGCCAATCTGTTCATGTTTTGACTGCAGTCTATTCTTCAATGCATCAATTTCTACATTGGTTTCTTTTTGAATGGTCACAAATTGATCTGAACATTTTTCTTTTAATCTTTTGTTCTTTCTTATAAAATTTTTGACTTTGGCCTTATGTGCACATGTAGAACTTTGTAAACGTGTTGGTTTCAGTGTTTCCTTTCTCCTAATTTTCTGATTTAAAACTCTAATACTTACACTTTTTTTTAATGCAGTTTTGTTCGAAGAAGGTTGGTCACGATCATATGTTGTTTTCGCATGTTTACTTTCTGTTGGATAGCTGATTTTCAATGTTTTTTTAATCTGTCACATGAAGGGCAATGTAACTTGGAAATTTTACATGTACTTGCTGGTGGAACATTCTCATCAAAATGTGGTGATAGAACTTTTCCATCATCAGTACTTAATGATGGATCCTTCACTTCATCTGCATGACTGAATAGTCCACTGGGCAAAGTGCAGGTCACTGAAAACCGTTCTGCAAATTGCACTGAATCTGTCAAATTAATTTTTATTGCTTAGTTTTCTAAACTTCTTTACTGTTTTGTTCACCAACCCTCTTATTTAGTTTTTTAACACGGGTATAAACAGTGCTTGTTCCTGCGAAAACTTACATTTAATTGATTCATCCGTTTCTGACAGTCTAGAATTGTTCAACAGGTATAAATAAAGCACATGTCCATTTAAAAGCTCATCTCCGGCAGGGACCAAATGAAAATGATTGTTTAAATATTCCCGAAGAACTCCAGGTCTTGTATCATCATTTAGTTTGATCTTTTTTCTTGGTGGTGGCATCATGGACTAGTCTAGTTTCTCTGTGTGTGAGTGTGAGTGTGAGTGTGAGTGTGAGTGTGTGTGTGTGTGTGTGTACGTGTGTCTATGTGCGTGTGTGTGTGTGTATGTCTGTATGTGTATATCTGTGTGTGTGTGTGTATGTGTCTGTGTGTGTGTGTGTGAGCTAATTATGATTTACCCATAATACAAAATATATATTATTAATTTTTATTACATTTTAAATAATGTTCATTATTATTCTTATTAATCAATTTAATGTATGGCAAATTTAGCATAAAATGTTATTTTTTAAAATAAATTCAGTATATAACAATAATTATTCTTATTAATAATACTCATTGTACCGATTTATTTTTCTCCAGCTAACAAAAATCAAATCAGAACAAATTACTTTTACTACTACATGTGGATTTGTTTTGTAAACATTACCAATGGACCAATGAATAATGAGAAACTGGTCATGTGGCCTCGATCAACCTGAAATGGCTTCCTTTCACATTTCAGACGGCCATTTTATAATCTGTAAATACCCTTGAGATAAGAACATTTTTTACAACTTTGTGGCACATATTCATTAATAATAAATGTTTGAGCAATATTAAAATATATTTTGAAAATGATTTCATAATACAAGTGAATTATTGCAACCTTGAACATTTGCTCTATTTCGGAAAATTAAGTTTTTTCTGCGACTTCGTAAACTACTTTCGCCACATACAAAATTGATCAAACTTCATAAAAATATGTATTAATATATAAACAAAATGATCATATAGTTTTAAAAAAGGATCACGCTAATCTTAGAAGAGAACTTTGATGATTTCTATGATGTAGGATGTTCAAAATGTGATATCTTTTGTAATTTTTCACCGACATTTTTTTTCTCAAAATCCCCGCACTTGGCAATGAAAGCATCTACCCACAAGCCATCACAATACAGGGTAATTCCCGTATTAACCAATCAGGATGCTTTTATTCATAGCAACTGTTTTGAAGAACGGCGATTTTACGTCACAGCTAATAATGCCCACGGCTCTAATGACGCAGCGCTGGTTAATCATGTACCTACTTAGTTTTTTTGGAAGGTTTTCTTAATTCAACAAAAGTATTTTGATGTCATGGTTCAATCATATACAGATTCCTTAAAAAGAATTTAATGTAAATAGACTGGTTTATGGGGTAGCCCGGTTCACGTTTTTTTATATTATTGTACCGTCATACAATTTCGATCGACATATGTTTTCGATACTTTGTTTGTAACTGCATGTATCGCGAGATTATGCGAGATATTACGTCACTATCAGCCTAAACATAAACAACCAAGTGTCTTTTACCTCACAATATTAAAAATGCTTCAAGTGAAGCTGCCAACTTTATGTTTTAATTATAATACCATAAATAGTGTGCATGTTATCAGTTTTTCGTAATGCAATATTTTGGTACTAATGAAATGCCTCACATAGCAAAATCCAGGTATCACAAATCCCTGCAAAGTTATCGTCTGCAACACTGACATCTGACCTGCCAAAGTTCGACGATATACCACGTAATCATTACACTGAACAATAACATTTATGGAAGGCTGGTTGGGTTACCTCTTATGTCATTCACAGCAAAGATCTTTTCGGTAATTTCTGGTGGGGGCATGTTTACATGTGCATTTACATTTACTACAAATAAAGTTGGTTTGGTGGAATTAGATTTTTTGAAAATATATAGTTATGTGTCTCTGTCAGAGTACTTAAGGTGACAGTCTGAATTTAGGTGTCGTTGATACGTATAACAAGAGGATTAGACATTAGCCTATGACGAAAATATAATGTAAATATGTTTTAAATGAACACTGTCTATTGGTCTGAAGATTATTCAATATTTTTTTACAAGTTACAAACATTATAATAATTTATATGATTTTATGTTCAAAAGAAGATTTTGATGTAAATTATTGCACAGAATATAGACCCTTCACTACCATAAAAAGGACAAAAATAGACTGCCAATGAAACTATCGAAAACATATGACGTTTGTGAAAATATAGCGGAAACACCTGTACGACTTAGCAGCTAGTGTTTTTGGAGGAAAATTTGGTGTTCATGGGAAATTATCACTGTTTTTCACAATAAACTAATGTGACTTGAGAAAGGTAAAGTAGTACCGTATGTACGAAGTTTTGTTTTTATTATATTTTAATTTTTTGCTTATCATATCGAAAACATATGATGCCAGAATATTTTATTTGGTAAAAAAACCCCAAAAAACCCAACCCACCACATAATTCCTTTCTAATTAACAGTAGACTAAATATTGGAAGGCCCAAACTAAAAATTGCCAAAGAGACAGCGAGATTTGGGAAGTTCAGTTATTTTCTTTTCAAAATATCAATGTTAGGTCTGCAACTTGGACATGTTGACACTTGCACTGTCAAAAAGTAAAATTTAAAATGCACAGAATATAATGAAACTGCCTACAATTAAGGCATAAAATGGTTAGACACAATGATATTTTTTAAAAACCTGCTAACCCTGATATTTTACATATAAAAACAATCAAAATTTGACAAAATATACCATAATTGTTCTAAAACATTCGACTTGAGTATCAGTATTCCGCCATATTTAAACACAGTACAACCAATAATGTATTATTGTTACGCTTCGAATATTAAAAACATTTAGAACCCAAACTTGTTCGCACCGTGTTAATTCGCTCCCAATCCGAGCAACAAAATCATATCAGTCCATATCGAATCTCTGCACTAACTAGAGCCCCAAAACGCGAATATATTAATTTGATTTTTAAGTCGGGATAATTAATGTATTATATTCAGAGTTGAGACAGTGCCCCTCCCCACTTTCGAAGGCCAATATTTTGACATGCATATTGTTGTTATGGCATGGTCCACCAACCACCATAAGATGTTTTGTCTCTAGGAAGACTACCGGCCCCACAAGTGGTTAGAAGAAGAGAAGAAGAAAAAGATTTTACGTGCACATTCAGAGCAAGCTGTTGTAGCGCACGCCTATACTGGGCACAGGGACCGGCCTTGGCCGGATCTCTCTATTCAGGACAGGAAAGGTGGTGGTGGGAGTAAGAGAAGGGACGCCTGCACTGACAAGTGCAAGGGAGCACTAGCAGTCCAAATATTGGTGACAGGCGGAAGTGGTTAGCCGAAGTTAAACTTGTAATACAAATCTCAATGCAATGCATATGCAGCATACATTTAAAGGGACATTCCTGAGTTTGTTTGCATTGTAAGATGTTTCCAACTAATAAAATATTTCTATGATTAAACTTGCATATTAAATATATTTTCTTGTTTAGAATATCAGTGTATGTATGTTCAATGTGTTTCTAGTCGTCGTAATATATGTAAGAAGACCAAACTGAATTTTGTCTTCAAATAGTTTTGTACGTACGAAAAAATAATATTTTAGGAAATAAAATGAAATTTAGCCTAGTAAAAATATTAAAACGATCAGAAACACGTTTAATATACAGCCACTAATATTTTATGCAGAAAAATATATTTGATATGTAATTGCAATCGTTAAAAAGTCTCCGTTAGTCGATAACATCTTAAAAATTGCAGCAAACTCATGAATGTCCCTTTAACAAAGTGTTTCTCGATCGTCTAGTCTAAGTTCCCCTACTTCAGATAAACATTTGTTTTAATTAACCACACCACTAGAAAACGGAACCAAATTGGACAAAACGGAACCTAGAGTTGGCTAAAATGGCACCAAATTCTATGGACAAAACGGACCTAGTGTTGGCTGAAACGGCAGCAAATATTTTAAAATGTATGGCTAAAATGGAACAAGAATCATTACAATCCATATTAATAATCATTATTACTTTGTTTTATTTTTATGTCCATGTAGGGGAGATAGAAGTAATAGCAGCTAGACGTCGGTAATATGTATGTGCAAGTTGGTTTTGGGGGCGAATTTCAAACGATGACAGGAAACCTTTTTTCATACTTGAAATTTACTACTTTTTCTTTTTTTTCTAAATTGCACACAAAAATAGTATTATCTTATTATTTCCAAAACACTTTTTTACTTTTATTTTTACATCAAAGAAAACTGAAATTATTTACAAAAAAACATATTTGTAGGAGAATTGGGCGGACTATTTTAAATATCTCAGGAACGGAATAGATGTTCGGACCAGACGTAACACAATGCGTCGATCTTTGAACTGTCAGGTCGTATATTTAAAAAACAACAACAAAAAACCCCAAAAACAAAACAAAACAAAGGTTCCATATTCGCCAAAACATAAACATGCTTTGTAAATTCAGCCCTTAGTGTTTTGGCACAGAATTATGCGAACAGTAACAGCTATTACTGTTCGCAAAATTCTGTGCCAAAACACTAAGGGCTGAATATACAAAGCATGTTTATGTCTTACACACGTGCAACTAAATACATGTACATTGCTTAAAAACCTGCGTTTAACAAAGACAGCTTTTGTAATTTATGTGATTCTTGTGTAGTGCTGGTCCGACAAGGGATGGAATTACTTACAAACAAGATAAAGGGAGATAACTCAAATACGGGTCGACTGCTAGAACTTTGAAAAAAAGTTGTTTTAAATCTTTGTTTCCGTTTATTACTTTCTTAAAACTTAATGTATTCCAGGTATTTAAGAAATGTATATTTTTATACTAAGCGAATACATTTTTATTAGAAAAATATGGTGTTTTCAAGCTCAGACATTGAAGGTCTTGCCATGACCTCTGTCCTTGAAAACACAACAAAAGTTACAAGCGCAAGCCACATACGTTGGTAGTAGGGTCCGTAGATACTTTCAAGATTTTAAAAGAATGACATATATCCTTAATTGTAGTATTGATAGAAAACCTTTCAAACGATAATTATTCTTATATATAATCTTTTATCTTGTTCCTAATCTGCCAAAATAGAATTATTGTATTCAAGGGAAATAACTCAGCTTAAATTGACACAAGACCTAAGGTGAACAACAGTCACTCTCCACATGCTTGTTTTGGCTTCGTACACGATATCTTGCCGTAATTTAACTTAAAATTCATATTATATAAATAGTGCAATTTTTTTAATCACAAGATTTTCTTCAAAGACGTTCAGGTGCATTAGTAATGTTCCCCCCCAAAATTTTTAATGGCAATTTTGCAATGGAATTTTTCCAGCAGTTGTAAAATGGAAATCTCATGTACCCAGTTTATTGTTATGCAAAGTGAAATCAATAAAATTCAAAATTAGCTGTATTATTACAATGCCTCGCCACATTAAAATAAAAACTGGTCTACTAACTGTGACCCCTCAGCCGTGTCAGAATTCTATAACGAGCAGACAATGCTGTTTACAGGTCCGTATGTTTTTATTTTTCATAATTCTGGACAAAATATTAAAGTTTAAGTTTTAAAAATTGAAAGCAATAAACAGTACCTTTTGTCAAATACAGGCATCGAAATAAGTCGAGAACGGTCGTTCAGGTTACCAGGAGGTTACCACATGTAAGAAATGTCGAGAACGGTGTTTTGTTGTTGACAAAAAGTTCAACGTAACTGTAGTTTTGTTCCCTAACTTAAACCAGGCAATGCATTCCGGACTTCCGCGTTTCATTTTCTCGTAAGGAATTGCATCGATGTTCACGCACACTTGTGAATTGCAAGCAATTATAGTCATTCCGTGTTTTAAAAGCAGCGTCCACTAGATGAATTGACTTCTGCGTTTCGTTTTCTCATACGAAATTGCACCGATGTCCATGCGCAATCTCGGCAAACCGCGTTTAAGCAGCGCCCACTAGATAAATTTACTTCCGGATTTTGTTTCTCGTACTGATGTTAGCGTGCATCGATACAATATCAGAACGTCTGTGTTAAAAGTAGTAGTAACAGGAATTCAATTCTAACTTTCATATAGTTGTGGTAACCTATAGGTTACCAGGCTATTTTTTGTGGTAACCTGTAAATGGGTTACCATACACAATGCTTATTTCGGTGCCTGCAAATATATCATATCAAAACATTACTGTTGGATATAAGTTATATTTATTTTGTATGAAGCCAAAACAAGGGTGCAAAAAGTGATTGTCGTTGACTGTAAGCAAAATGGGCATGGTACAAATAATTTAACTTGGTGTCTTATTTTGGTTTAAATACATTAATGGCTATTAAACTTATTAACATTTTCACTAATTAGTCATCAGAAATCTGAATACCAAAAATTTAAATAAAGTGAGAAAAATAATATTGAGAAAAGTTATGAGAGGTGAGTGAAATCTAGGTTAGTCAATAAAGCTTTTGGTTGAGGTGCCTTGGTCGTAGGATTGAAACTTCTTGGTGGACCTATTGAATTCATTGCTTCCAGGGAAATATTTTTTTTGTGACCTGCTACTGTTAAGTGTCAATGAATGGTGTTGTTTGCACTAAGTGTCAATGAATGGTGTTGTTTGCACTAAGTGTCAATGAATGGTGTTGTTCGCACTAAGTGTCAATGAATGGTGTTGTTCGCACCTTCACGGCTCGTTATTAAGGGGATATCCAGTCCTTGGCTTTTGAAAAACCATGGCGAGTGAAAAATCGCACACCTCAAAACGCCATAGCATGTTAAACATCACACTCATCAAAATGATAAAGCGAGTGAAAACCAAACATTAACTTATGAAGTAATTGGTATGTGTAAATGTAGAGACCTATGTTGCAAAAATGAACCAATAAAAAAAAAATGTTTTCTTCCAATTTTATGTTGTTTGGTTCATTATAGTGTAGTCTGACTTCTTTTCCCTTTCTTTTCCCTTTCAGGAATGGAGTTATTCAAACATTCCAGAAGCAGTGCTATAGAAATATAATTATGACATAAACTGATGCTAACAATTTTATTTTTTAACTACAATATGTACTATTCAGATATTTTGATGCACACAATTATAGATACCTTTTCAGTGTTAGATGTGTAGGAATCAACTTGTCTTGAATTTCATTATTATGTATAACTAACATGGGTGGGATGGGAAAAACCCACTGGTTCTGAGGTGGTTCAATTAGAACTACAACCCAAGGATCTTAGGTGTGCACTACCGACTGAATTAGATCCATCATATTATTATTTCAATGTTTCAAATAACTCGTTAAACGCAGGACCTATAATTAGTTCAAGTGATAGTGTTGGTTGGGGCATTGACATTCACATGGCATTTTTAATTGAACAATTATGCAACCAGTTTCCCTCCCTCAACATTTTATAACACGTCGTTTGACCTACCACTACCAGTTACAAACGGCTCTGACATCTATGTCAAGTCAGCGTGACGTTATTGATCTAGAACGGTCCCAGTGTTGTTGATAACAAAATATACAAACTCCGACAAAATCTGTCATTACAAAGGATTTTATTCCAAACGTGGGATACCATTTAATAAGGATAATCTAAAAAACCCCTAATTTTAGACACCATCAGTCATAAATTCGTAACAAGTTGTCAAGTAGACCAGCGTGTGTGTGCAGCCAGAATTCCAAGAGTAAAAATAATCTGACCCCGATCGCTCTGATTGGTCAAAATGCCATAGAGTACTGCATATCAAATCATATTCCAGTAACATGTTCTGTGACTTTCTAACATACGTTCCGATGCCATATAACTGTAAATAAAATGTGTTGAGTGCGTCATTAAATAAAACAATTCCTTCTAACATACGTATTGAAACAAACAACAATTAAATAGTCGGCTATAATTACTATTACTACAGTTTGTACATATATACATATATAAATAACAGATGTACATTCATTAACCTCTGGCTGAAATACAAATATTTAAATACTATTTTATTTGATTTAAAAAAAAAAGATAAAACAAGAGTAATAATAGACTTAAAAAAACAAAAAACTTTTTTTGTTGTAAACAAGACCTAGGCCTATTCCTACATACCTGTTATCATTTCTTTTTCTTCTTTGTATTATTCCATCTACTTTTGAATTGTCTTTGTCTAAGTTTCATTTCTTTTTTAAAGAAAGTAGAAAGTTACACTTGCAATTTTTGGAACCTCAAGTAAGCTAACAGTTATGAACTAATTGAGACAGTTTTACCAACTTCGCTGATTCCCGTAATGAGTTCATTTGTGTATGCTGCAGAAGCCACTATTTAATTCAATTCCATTTTTTTCTTTCATAACTATATTCACGAACAGTATAAATGAGTTAGCCTTATCAGACGTGATCTATTACGTTACAAAAATGGACTGTTTCTAATTAATAATAAATTAAATAGGCAAAGGAGTTCTGATTGGAGTAGTACGTCTTTGAAGATGTCTATACGTCAGTGTTTTCCGATTTGTAGGCTTAGCAAAGATAAGTCAAGCTTGCATAGACGCTGCTGTTCTCGTCACATTTTTTTTATTTTTCTGGTATTATTAAACGGGTCTTTCTGTCAGCTACATACAGTAAATAGTGGCAATCAATATACAGATTTATTTTTATGTGCACTGTTTATTAAGTATAACGTGCATCATTTTTCACACTTGCCAGATTGAAATTATGTGTGCTGTACGAGCGCGATCGCACATTAAAAGACAAGGTCTGGATATCTGCAAAACTAGTCAAGTGTCGAGCCTAATTCAAAGTTATGAGACTGGGCCTGTTATCCCTTAATTATTACACCAGCATTATTTTTTAGATACTGGGGGTCCACTAAAACAAAAGTAATAATAAAAATGTATAGCATGTGAATGTTTGCAGTTAAGTCATTAAATCAGATCTGGGAAGCAGACCTATTTAATTTTTTGTTATCATAGTGAGAGAAGAAACCATTGTCATCACATCTTTTAGGCCTATTGAGAGGCTAGCGAGGAACATTTTGTTCAGTATGGTGTTGCGATTGGCTATGCAAGTTTCAGAGATCACTACTCAATTTTAAAACACTAAACAGTAATTTCTAATTCAATTTTCAATTGACTAGAAATATCGCTAATCAAGATTTTGAAAACAAAATGTTCCCTGGATAGCACATACCATGGTCTTTGATAAAATTAATGATTAATAAATGAATCATGGAGCTCTGATCCGTCTATGCCATGAGCAAACTCAAGGTGTGCTGAAGATCCCTCCTGAAATGAGGCCAAGTGAGCAGTCCCATAAAGTTTCAAATAAAATGTATTAAAAATTTATTACAAGCTGTGATGGCACTCTTTAATGACTGTGTAGGGGAGCAAGCGTCATCACTCACCTTTGCTGGTGAAGATTGCAGATTGAAACAGAAAATATCTTTAATAATTGGTATACACTGAGGGGATCATTGTACAATCTTATCAGGCTAGCTAGTAGCCATTGAGCTATTTACCACTCATCTATGTTCCAGTTTAGCCTAGATGTCTGGTGGCTATGTGGATTGCATCAATGGTTTAAGCATGCTAGCAACATTTTTTTTAATTACCGGTATGGTAACATTATTTTTTTATTTTGCAGACATGACAAAAGTTATGATCAACTTTCGTTCTGAAGATTGGATACACGAATGTCTGTTGTACTCAAGACAATTATCGCCCATATATTTTGATGAAGGTGGAATAACAGTCACTCTTTTGTTCCCTGTTGGCAAACAAATGTTAGAAGATCTGCCAACAGGTACAGACAATTTGATCCCAGGAAGTCCAGTATTGCAGAATGATGATCTTGGTATGAACTGTACACAAAATGCACTCAGTGTCAGCCAACATATTTTCCACCATCCACTTTGTACCGAACCTTCTAAGGAAAGTCAACTAGAAAGCAAGTATCTTCCAGATAGGTTGACAATATGCATTATTCCAGAAAGAAAATGTGAATTGCTTATGGATGCACATTTATCGTTTTGTGTTTCTACTGAATTGAAAAGAAGTAGAAAATTCAGAAGAAGGTTTTTAAAATACCTTGGCAAAAGGTATGGATTTTACACCCATGATGATGAGTATGACAGAATGGACTTTTCTGACCTGCAGGAATGTGAGTTTTTGAGTATTGTCTATATGGTGGATATCACAACAGTTTGGCCAAAGCAAAGACTTGATTACCCTTGGTAAGAATGATTAGTTTACATACTTTTTGAAAAGTAACCAGTTTGAAATATGACCCCTAAGTGTATCTTTCCAGTTGAGGTATTAACATACAGTAGATATTTTAGAAGTTACTTGCCATGTACGTTTTTCTTCTGACTAATAGTTATTGCATATTAATAGTTTTTTGCTTTTATATTCTTAAATTTATATGTAAAGTTGTGGGAATGCAAATGGGTTTTGGTGGAATTTGATAATAACAATACATGCCTCTTTATGAGAGGTGAGGCTGATTTAAAGTGGTGAGTGTTGCTGTACCAACCTTTCATTTTTGCTTTATGTTGTGTTGTTATAATGGTTATGTTTTTTTTTAAATATGTGGAACTGTTTTCTTTATTTGAAATGTTTTGCCTCAAATTATTATCAGAATTTTGAGCAGTGGATTGCTCTCCTAGTTCCAAATGGAGTGTACTCATGAGGCCTGTTTATGGATTTGTCAGTACAATATTACTGTGACTGCTTAATATGACTATTTTAACATAGCAAAATATTTTAGAAGGAAACCATGACTAATTAGCCTTTTCATTTTAAAATAAAGTATAATGCTGAATGATAAAAGTATAAGCTACCAAAAGTTATTCATAGTGTGGAGAAGACAGGTAGTAAATATCATGGTGCAGTGTTCGAGATTATCCCACCTGAGAATTTAGTATTATATGGCATCCCGGTGGGATACTGGGTTCTTGAAGTCTGGTATCCAAAATTAAATTCTGGTATCCCCGGGATATCGGGATACCGTTGATCTCGAACACTGTGGTGTGTGTGTGTGTTGAAATTTTAATATCTATTGCATTGAGTTAAGTATTTTTGAACATTGATTTAATTTACCTTTTAATAAATAAGATGGTGTCATCTTTGTTAATGGTTACATCCAGAATTTATTAGGGGGCCTGGAGGCCAATACGTTGCGTGCAAGCTGAAAGGTCGTAAGTGGCAAATACAACCTAAAACATATTTTTTTTTCATATTCGGAATCGCCATCCCCGATTACATATTGTCACAATTTTTTTTAGCTGCATCGCTTATACAGAAGGATTTAAATGGTCGTAAGTGAATCACAGATACCAATTTGTACGAAAATAGACGTAACTGACACATACGACTTTCCTCCAATTTGCTTGCTGTCCATTATGTGAACACGACTGGTCATGTGTGGTAGATACACCCTTATAATTATGTCTGACATAGGTCGTATGTGCCAAATATGACACATGTGTATTCTTTGTTATCGGTCTGTGATAGAAATTACAAATGCGAAGTACAATAGAGCAAACTTTATGTCATTATTTTTATGTGCTTGAATCCTAAAAATAATATGACTTTTGTTGTTGTGAGAGCCCAGTCTATTTAAGAAAAACTTTTGGTACTGCATGCACCGAGCCATTTGGCAACAGACAAGAATGGTGTCTGTATATATAAATAGGAATTGCAGTAACATTAATGTTTGTATGGTTTGCTATTTTATCTGCACCATAATTATAATAATAAACATGTTTTGGTGAATTTTCGTGAAAAACAAATATCTATTTTGATATGTTTTTAATTGAAGCAAAGTTTTCAACATGTAATTTGTATCTGTAGATACAATTTTAATTCATAATAATGTTGTATTTGGCATATACGACCAAAGTGCAAGCATAATCACACTGATTTTGGAGGTACATGTATTTAGTTATATGTTATGGTGATCAAGTTCCGCCTTTCAGCTGCCTTTGAAGATCTACAGGATTGCCCTAATGTAGGCATTATGGATTAACAATATTGCACATACAAATGTCATTGTAAGTTATCCAGGACAAATTCCAGTAACAAAAGACAGTGAAATCAGATGTAAGGTTAAATGGCGAATAAAGTGAATGTGGCCTCAACATAAACGATAGCAAGATCTATCAACTTTGATTAACTTTACAGTTAACAAATATTTGCAACAGAATATCTCTGTCCTGAGTCAGACCCCCAATCCTATTGGAAGCCGGACTCGGGATAGGCGTGTTCGAAACCCTAGTGGTATATAGACTATGGACACGTTAAACCAGTTACTAAGCTAAGCTAAGCAACAGAATGTTGAACGTGAATGACAACAAGACCTGAACATAACATAGCAAAAAACTGAACATGAGAAAATAATCACCATAGAAAATGAACGTGACATAGCACTTGCGACAGTTTATTTGTTTGTTTTGTTTAACAACACCACTAGAGCACATTGATTAATTAATCATCGACTATTGAATGTCAAACATTTTGTAATTATGACTCAGTCATCAGAGTAAACCCGCTACATTTTTCCTAATGCAGCAAGGTATCTTTTATATGCACTTTCCTACAGACAGGACAGCACATACCACGGCCTTTATCCAGTCACTTGCGACAGAACCTGAACATGACATAGTACACACTACAGAACCTGAAGAAGAACATGACAGAACACACTTACAACATACTATGATCATGACATAGCAAACACAAGAGAACTTGAACATGACATATCACTTTCAACAGACGCAGGAAAATAATTTAGCACACACAACAGAAACCGGAGGATTGATCACTTAACACTCAACAAAACAGAGAGAACACTGCACATAACATAGTCAGGACATATCACTGAACACACATCATACATAACCTGGAGAGATCTCTGAACACAGTAGAACCTGAAGAGATCACTGAACACAATATAACCTGGAGAGATCACTGAACACAATATAACCTGGAGAGATCACTGAACAGACAACAGAACCTGGAAAGATCACTGAACACACATCATAACCTGGAGAGATCACTGAACACACAATAGAACCTAGAGAGATCACAGAACACACAACAGAACCTGGAGAGATTACTGAACACACATCATAACCTTGAGAGATCACTGAACACACAATAGAACCTAGAGAGATCACTGGACACACATCATAACCTGGAGAGATCACCAAACACACAACAGAACCTGGAGAGATCACTGGACACACAACAGAACCTGGAGAGATCACCGAATACACAACAAAACCTGAAGAGATCACTGGGCACACAACAGAATCTGGAGAGATCACTGAACACACATTATAACCTGGAGAGATCACTGAACACACAACAGAACTTGGAGAGATCACCAGACACACAATGGAACCTGGAGAGATCACTGAACACACAATATAACCTGGACAGATCACTGGACACACAACAGAACCTGGAGAGATCACCAAATACACAATAAAACCAGGAGTGTGCAATGAACACACAACAGAACCCAGAGACTACACCCAACACAAAACAGAACCTGGAAAGATCACTGGACACACAACAGAACCTGGAGAGATCACTGGGCACACACAATAAAACCTGAAGAGATCACTGGGCACACAACAGAATCTGGAGAGATCACTGAACACACATTATAACCTGGAGAGATCACTGGACACACAACAGAACCCGGAGAGATCACCAAATACACAACAAAACCAGGAGAGTGCACTGAACACACAACAGAACCCGGAGAGTACACCCAACGCACAGCAGAAGCTGTAGACCTGTAGAGTTTACTGTTCACTCAATATAACCTGGAGAGAATCCTGCATACTCAACAGGTGGACATGGTATAGTGTTTAGTACTTCTGGATTTGATATTCAGTACACACCCTCATTGGAAAAGTAAACCTTATATCCTTTGAATGAGCTTCACTTGAACACGGTGTATCCCGAACCAGTAAACTGTTAAACATAGTTTCTTCATTAAAGGATACCAGTTTCAGTTTGCTTAACTATTCTAGTTTGTCTGTTGCACTAGCTGATAAAGCAGGTATTCTTGAAACTAGTGAAGTACACCCTGAGGCAGCAGAACCAGGAACTATCTACAAAAGGACTCCCATTGCGCAAAGAACACTGAAAGAACACTGCACACAACATGACATCAGCTTTTCTGATGACTCATCAGGAACAAATACTTGCCTAGAAAAAGAGGTTTTGTATGGACAAGTCGTCTGATTCTCATGCACCATCATCAAACAACATGGAACACTACCACAACAGTGTTTCTGCCAGATAGAAAATTTTGGGTTTGGCTCTATGGAATTAAATGCAACCACAGTCAACAGAGGTATGGGGGGGGGGGGGGGGTCCTCCCTCAGAAAGAAAATGGGTTAAGTTTAGGGTTAGGATTAAGAAAATCATACTCTAATGATAAGAGTAATTAATTTTGTCAAAAGGTTAACTTAAAAAATAAATTCTGCAAAAATATTTGGGTATGGTACCATACCCAAATATGTGATTTGCAAAATTGAAATGTGAAGTGGGTTCTTTCAGAATAAATATTTAATTTTACTTGATATACTGTTGGTCGTAAATGACGCATTTATTTTAATCATGAATAATTGTCATAACTACAACTATTTAAGCAAATAACTAAAACACCTAATATGCTATAAATACCACAAATATACAAAGAAATCGTAAATATGTTCAGCTTTCATTGTCATTAAAACAAATTCGATATCTTAACTACTGATCAAGAAAAACAGTTTTCCTTTATTATCTTGGCTTTTTAAAAATGAATTTTTATGCACTTACGTCCTTCTGGCTCTCACACGACAAATAGACCAATAGTCACTAATAAAGTTGGATTACCCACTGGCAGCAAGACACACTGGTACACCAAATGCGTTTGATTCTTCCACTACATTTTTTGTTCTGCGATACTAGTGGCCACAAATTAATGATTCTTTTAAAAAAAAATTGGAGATTCAACTTGTTTACTTTCATTAACAAAACAAGGCACAATCAAGTTGTGGTCTTGGATGGTGTAAGTTTCTTTCTTGACTTTGCTTCAAGCAAAACATCAACTGCTGCTTCTACAATAGCCGCAATGCCTTTCAATTCAAGGTCATTAATAAGTTATAATTATGTGAAAGAGCCCTTCATGTACATGGTGTTTGTCACAAAGCATCTTAAGGTGATTTTCACATTATTGAAGGAAGGAAATGTTTTATTTAATGACGCACTCAACACATTTTATTTATGGTTATATGGTTCGGACATATGGACACACAGATATTGAGAGAGGAAACCCACTGTCGCCACTTAATGGGCTACTCTTTTCAGTTGGCAACAAGGGATCTTTTATATGCACCATCCCACACAGAGGACAGCACATACCACGACCTTTGATATACCAGTCATGGTGCATTGGCTGACGCGAGAAATAGCCCAATGGGCCCACCAACAGGGATCGATCCCAGACCGACCATGCATCAAGCGAACACTTTACCACTGGGCTACGTCCTGCCCCTTTCACATTATTGATGCTACTAGCGCCTGTCTTTGGCCATGCTTTAGGCTACTTACAAGAATGCAGAGTAGTCTGTCAGAGTAACCTTTCTTTCACTGATCAGAGGTAACTTGTTCTTTAGATTGTTCTTGGCGTGGTATTTCATCTGTAGCCACTCATCCTGAATTCTGTTCATATTGACATGTTTGCTATCATTTCAATCTTTTCATCACCAAATGTTTTAAAACTGTCTTTTGCATTAGGTATTCCCAGTGGATCAAACACAGCAAAAGCATCAGTGATCTCTTATGAACTTTTCTCCGTTACTGCACCAGAAGATTCCCCATTTCATCAAACTGCCTAGGAGTCGTGTTCAAATGAACACTGATATTTTGATAGCTGTCTAGGTTCAATTGTAACTCTACTCTAGCTTTATGTATAAGAAGAATGTCCAACATTTGTTTGGTTAGTTGAATTTTTGGTGCTATTTGTGAAGACTGTAGACAGACAAAATGGAATTGGAAGTCTTGTGGCTTAAAAAGTGGATCACAGGCCATAGGATTTCAAATTTCATGGAAAACACTTTTTCTGTTCTGTGCCTTGTGATCATGAGAAGCCATCGGAAACTGTTTTTAGGGTTCTGTTGTACTCAATATAATAATCATGGGAAACGAAATTTCGGTTCCGTGATTTTACCGGCATGGTACCGGAAGCGATTGTTTCCGTGAAAACCGAAGGCCTGGGATCACGCCAACAACTTTATAAATTTTCATTTTCTTCAAGACACCATTGGTCTTCTTTTTTTTTAATAAGCTGCCAGACATAACACAGCTTAACCATCTTGTCTTAAAATATGCTTTCTTCAGTTTCCTGACAGTAATACATTTATTCTCCAAGCTTCTGAGAATTGAAAATTTCCATAACTCATTTATCAGTTATGCCAAAACAAATTCCTTTCTGTGTCGCTCTTACATCCATACAAATTACGTCCATACAAATGATGTCCTTTTAATTTTAATATGTGAAAAAAATAATAGGTTATGCAAAATTAGACTAATGTGAGCGATGCACAAATGAAACAAAACAATCGTGACAGTTTTCAGAAGCCTGTTCTTCTCTGAGATGACATCAACCTGCCTAGATATTTAGCAGTATGGTTTGATATGACAGTGACCTGCTTCTTATTAGCCTAGATATTTAGCAGTATGGTTATATACTTATAAATAGGAGTTTCAAAGAACTGCCAAAATTGCTGAAGTGTATTTTCAACCAACTTTATAATATGCCTTCATTTGAATCAGTATATTAAACTGAATATCAGAAGGGGTTTGTCTTTCCTGAGCTTCACTGCCAGACAACTCTCCCCACCCCATCGTTATTACTACTGCACCATCTGAAGCTAGGCTGATCATCTTTTATTCTGACATTTTGACAACTCCTCTTTCAGCAAGTCACACAATGTTTGTGCATCAGCAGAATGGTGCTGTTCCTTGGCGTTTTATGTAGATAGGAACTTTAATAGAAGTCTGATTCTCTGTCAAAATACTGTGGAAACATTACACGTTTGAACACAGATTGCAGCAACATCAAGGAGAAAAACATTGTGGGCAAAGTATGTATGCCCAAAATAATAATACCAAATTTAGTACCGGGTACAATATCCTGATCTCGAAACATTTTACCTCAAAAACACTGATATGTTGTTTTAATTAGATTAAAATAACTTTAAATGCATTTATGAATAGGCATAACACTTCAGCAGCTGTTATTACCATTATTGCACTAAAAAGACCTTGCTGTGTTCAGAACAGACAAAAAAAACCTGTTACACCAAAATTGTGAGATCTGAAGCCCTGAACAACCACATCAGTCAGTAATTTAACAGTTGCCTCTTGTGTTTTTTGAAGGACAACATCCTTCATTACCTTTTTCAGTGAGGAAAATTTCAGACAGACAACGGACAGTTTCTGCACCATCATTTTGGCTTCATGAATACAAAATAAATGTAGCATATCTTACAGTAATTTTAATTTATAGCCATATTTCATAAATGGTACCATTTTAAAAATTGTAATATTTTCTTCAAACACAGTTAGATGCATTAGTAATCTTCTGTTAACTGAATGTTTGTTTTTATTTTAGGAATCGTAGACTGCAGTGTCTGGTTGCCAAGAGACAGGTTTTAGAGGAAGTCATGTACTGGCTATCTACTCTCGGAGGAGCATATTCTTCACTGGGTGATTATTTTGAGAGTCATGTAAGCATTAGTTTTGTTCTACTCTTTGTTATAGGATGTGAATTTCATAAAAGCACAAATATGGCATGTCAACATTTATCTCTGTGTAAAGTGTTCATGCATACCTCCATTTTTCACTCACTATAAGTCATAGATAGGCATCTGGATTTCATGGAAACAATAATTTCCGGTAGCATATCTGAAGGTAGTTGGAAAAATCACGAAACAGTGAGTCTGTTTCACATTATCATATTCAGTAATCCACCATTATCATGATTAATGAAAAACTTGTTTTTGATTGATTTCAATGATCACAAGGCAAGGAACCAAAAAGGTGTTACCTATAAAATTAGGGCTTCTAGATTAATGCAACTTTGTTGCATCCGTGTCGGTATTGAATTAAAAGCTTGTTTAAAAACCCTTTGGTATTAATTTCTTTTAAATAACTTTTAAAATTTTTATGTTATAACTAGGTATATCATGAACTTTATCGAACTGTAAGTCATAGATCATTGAAACATGGGTCACAGTAAATATAATTACTTTTTATATTACATGTATTATTATTTGATTTTTGTTTTTTAATTACCGGGTAACTAGATTAATTGTGAATTTTACATCTCAAATTTTATGTTATTATAAAAAAAAAAATTATGAATAAAAGTTTATTTTAAAATGGAGGGAAAAACGGATGAGTCAGCAATTTTTATAACCAATCCCGGTTATGCTTGGCAACATATTTAATTCTGTGAACCTCTAATTTTAAAACTACTTGATATTTACAGTTAATGAATGAATGTTTGTCACAAGACATTAATATTACCATGAATACGGCAGGGGTGCAGAAAGTAAATATTCCCACGGACGAGTTGGAAAATGCAACTATCAGTCTGACTGGCGATCTGTCTTTTTGTGACTGATGGTATTTTGTTTTCATTTTATAAATTTTGAAATTTGTAAATCTATATGAAAGAACTATAAAAAAAACCCTGTCTTTATGAGAATATTTCAAAATATATATATCATTTGATGTGAAGACAATGCATATTATAATATTATTAAACATTAATATATCTGGTCCGGCAGGCTAGTGAAATATTTTTCATTTCTGTACCCCTGATACAGGCTCATGTTGCTGGGGAACTGTCCAAACAACAGCTGCAGATCGCTGTGGAACTTGGTGATCCCATTATTGCTGCCAAGTGCTGGATATTTTGGGCACTGAGTCTACTGCAAAGAGGACATCTCAGGGAATGTAAAAAAGTCGTCAGGTTAATATTTATTTTATTTTATGTTTTCTAAAATACAGAGTGGTTTTAAAATTGACGAATGGTCAGTCAGGTTAGCAAGTTGTGGTTTTGAAAGTAAACAAGGATAATCACACAACTTTTAAGATCAGTTATGATTCATTTAAATTATAATCATTTGACGTAACATTCTGTGTTTTGTGTATTGTCATTAGTTTTTGTTTTAAGTTAAGAATATCACTAAAAAAAAAAGTTCAAGTACATGTCAAAATATTTATTGAACCATTCTGAATGAAAGTTAAAGGGACATTCCTGAGTTTGCTGCAATTTTTAAGATGTTATCGACTAACAGAGACTTTTTAACGATTGTAATTACGTATCAAGTATATTTTTTCTGCATAGAATATTAGTGGCTGTATATTAAACATGTTTCTGGTCTTTCTAATATTTGTACTACGTTAAATTTCATTTTATTTCCTAAAAAAAAAAAAAATTGGTACGTACGAAATTATTTGAAGACAAAATCCAGTTTGGGCTTCTAACAAATATAAGACGACCAGAAACACATTGAATATACAGACACTGATATATATTTTAAATAAGAAAATATATTTAATATGTAAGTTTAATCGTAGAAATATTTTATTAGTCGGAAACATGTTACAATGCAGAAAACACATCTACATTCACTTGACCCCGCCCGCCATTCGAAGTCTCCCGGCACTCGAACTCAGTCGGACATATACATGTATTTTAAAGGAATATTTATGTACCGAAATCACACGGTCTACAAAAAGGTACTATCAACTAGAAACAGGTATATTTAGTAGTAATAAAAAAATGTTTATTGTTAACTTGTTCTAAAACATTGTATAATGTTGAATAAGTAAACACAGGGATGTCATTAAATAAATGTTAGCCAGATATAGAATTGGAAAAAATATGTCTTTTTTTGGGTGACCAAAGTTAGTATTTTTACATGATTTGTGCATGTTGATGACCAGGTGAAATGCGTTTCAAAGCTCATCCCTAATTGGTTATTATTAGCTGTAATCAGTTTGCAATTATTGTATAGTGTTAATATTTAAAATAAACCAATGAAATTATATCATTGTTAGGTTTCATTATCAACTTGTTTAGGTCACATGACATTTATATCAAATGAAAATAGCTGCCTACAATTTAAATTTCACCTCTAATTTCTGTTCTTAATGACATCACTGAAACAGATATTTAATAACAATTTGTTTTTCTTACAGATGTCAGTACGAGTTTGCCATCAGATGTACAGCACATGATCAGAGACTTATCAACATGTGTCTAGCTGTCTGGAGCAGACTTCAGTACGCATACAAGCTCAGAAAAATGAAACGACGTCAAGCAGTGTGATCAAGATTATTTATTGCATGTGATAAATTTATTTATTGGGTTCATATTAATACTGTCTTCTATTAGAAGCCTTATTAATCTTTATCTAACTGACTGTGGCCTCAGGGAACTGGACATGGCTAATTGTTTTAAAAATATTTACTTCCAAAATTATAACAGTTGTGTGTATATTAAGTGACATTTTATTTTATTGTGAAAAATTAATTGGTTCTTGCTCTGCAGTGTAAATTTATTTTTACATTTCATTAATTTATCACATTTTCTTACTCCATTAATTGGTGTTAATCCACAAATTTCTTTGAAGTTAAATAGTAAAACATACGTTAATCAGAGATTAGATAATGATGTCACTTAAAACAAATTGTTGCCAGTTAAATACTCAAATTTTACATCAAAATAATTTTCAGTTGTCATAAACTTTAGCAAGGGGCAATGAAAATTATTTTATGAGGGACATAAATTTGATACAAAATGGTAGCAAGTTTAATATCATATTTGTTACTTGATATAGATTTAAATTTTTTTTTTTTTTTTTTAAATTAAGAGAAACTAAACAAAATGACTTTACAAAATAATGCACAAGAATCGGTGCTTAGTCATATTACACCTGATTCGTCCTCAATAAAGTACAGTCCAAAACATGTATTATGTAACATTTTGTGCAGTTGGAATGAAATTAAACATTATGAAACAATTTTGACAATTTATGGGAGTCTGTGCCTATGATGACAGTTTTTGACAATGTTAATATTGATGAGCATTGGCCAATCATATGCACACGAGGTGTTACATGCCACTTTAAGCTCTAGTGGGGCATAACACTGATACGAACCAAGATCTTTTTAATAATATCGGCAATAAATTATTTGTGATAAAATGTGCCTTATACCTGGTGATTTATCTGGTGCTACTGTAATGGATTGTGAAAAGAAAATAAATTATTAAATTTCAGGATGTTTTTGTTTTCTTATTTCAAACATTTTTAACAAATCAATATCTGCAACCCCAAATAAGATAACTGTTCAGTACCTTTATCACGTGCTGAAATATCTGATGCACAAAGCTAGCAGTCAATAACAGGACATCAATCTGAATAGTACAAATTCTGTCTAAACTATTTGGTAATAATTCAAGTGGACCATTTACAATGGTAACACTTCAGTCAGTTGGAAAATGCCTCAACATTATGCCAAATTAAACTTCAAGAAAACAAGGTTTCATTTCATTAGATGCTACAAATATTATATTGTCCATAAAAATCTTAATTATCATAACTGTAATTGTGTTTAGTGTTCCACTTTATCAAACAATTGTGTGGGATCTACCTCCGTTAGTAGAAGACTCGCCTACGGTGTTAGAATTGAAGGATTGAACCCACTCTGATGTGTTTCTATCCCAACCAGTGTCCAACAACTGGTATATTAAAGCCTGTGGTATGTGCTGTCCTTTCTGTGGAAAAATGCAGAATTGTCTAGTATGCAATGATTAATATCAGAGGTGGATAGTTAGTTTTGTTACAAGAGAGACCAAGGCATAGAAATGGGCACGGTGACATGCTAGTTTGGAATATTGATAATAAATTCATTAATGGACAATGTCGATACAGTTCCCCACCCTTCTTGGACATGATCCACATCAGTAGTTGTGACATGTTAGTTTAGGGGCTGGATCTAGCTCAGTTGGTTCATGCATTTGATCAAACCATCTCGGTGAACACATTCTCTGTTTGGGCTTTTTTTATTCTGTCGCCAAGCAGTGACCCATGACAAAGGCTGTGGTATATGCTATTCGTCTTGTGGGAAAGTGCATATTAAAAATTTCTTGCTGCTAATGGGGAAAAAGGTAGCGGGTTTCCTCTAAGACTGTGTCAAAAACATTTGCCATCCAATAGCCAATGATTAATATATCAATGTGCTCTAGTGGTGTCATTAAACAAAAACAAATTTTTAAAAACAATTTTGTTTTATCTACATTATCTCCCTTTAAATGTGCTTTCCAATTATGGTAAAAGGATTTCTAAATTTCTGACCATTTGAACCCAAGGTCTGATATTAATACAGATAATAGTCGGTTCTAAAGGAAATTAAATCGCGTACACATGGATAGATGAATGCCATATTCCCACATATTTTTACGTTCTTGGTAAAAAATGCAAAATGAGACAGAAGGAGAAATGCTTTATTAATGGTATTTGTTTATTTGATTTACATCATCCATGTTTTATCATTCACAACAAATCTTTTGGTCTTTGAGTCTATATGAACAAATAATATATTGTGCAACAGTCTTCAGTTTGTATGAACCAATAATATTCACGAGTAACCACCTTGCAGTGTAATAAATGCATGAACAATGATTTCCATGAATAATAGCCCTCCATTCAGATATCAAAATATGTCAAGAACAGTACCGTACTTCTTTCTCCTCAAAATTTTGAACAGGAGTGTGCACTTTAAATATACATTACATAAACAAGTATTATAAGTACAACATGAACGGTGATATGATGAATAACAAAGTATCAGCAAGTTTATGAAAGAATGATAACAGGAATTGTAAACTTCATAAATGCATCATAACCTATGGGTTACGTGTAGTTCATAATAAAAATATGACCAATGATCTATAACCGGTCCTACCGGCCTCGGTGGCGTTGTGGCAGGCCATCGGTCTACAGGCTGGTAGGTACTGGGTTCGGATCCCAGTCGAGGCATGGGATTTTTAATCCAGATACCGACTCCAAACCCTGAGTGAGTGCTCCGCAAGGCTCAATGGGTAGGTGTAAACCACTTGCACCGACCAGTGATCCATAACTGGTTCAACAAAGGCCATGGTTTGTGCTATCCTGCCTGTGGGAAGCGCAAATAAAAGATCCCTTGCTGCCTGTCGTAAAGAAGAGTAGCCTATGTGGCGACAGCGGGTTTCCTCTAAAAACAGTGTCAGAATGACCATATGTTTGACGTCCAATAGCCGATGATAAGATTAAAAATCAATGTGCTTTAGTGGCGTCGTTAAATAAAACAAACTTTACTTTATAACCGGTCCATAATATGTGATAAATATAAGAACCAATGATTTTCACAAATAATATACCTCCAATTTGTGATAATTTATAAACCAATGATGTCCTTGGACAACAGTTCTCCATTTTGTAATAAATGAATGGATCGAGATTTCAATGATGACAGTGGAACTGTTTTCCTACTGGATTACAACTACTGGTTAAACCAGACTGGAAATGTTCAATACTTGTTGCTGGACATGTGGAAGTCACTGAATTGCTAACATTTCATCTGAAAATGATAAACATGAAGTGAGTACCTTTACATGTTCTTGACTTCATGTCTGTCTTTTTTGTTAGTTGTGAGGTCAACTTCTCAACATCTTATCCACTTAACTTGCTCTAGTAGTCACCTGTCTTAAGAGGACACCTAAATAAACTCCCAAATCATCAAAATAAAAGAGAGTACGGGTCGTTTGCTGTACTCGGTTTTAAGAGGACGTCTTACCATTCCCCCAAATCATTTACACAGAGTTTAAGGGCAATTTTAGGTCCTTCGGACTCGAACATCTTGGGTTCCAAGAAATTCAGTAGACCTGTATTAATCAACCACAGGTGTGAACATTTTATTTGTTGCACTACATCAGAAGTTTGGCTATACTAGCAGTTTAACCCAGAAGCCACTGTTTTAATGTAAGATTTTTTTTTCTCTCCTGTTTTTGCTGGTTGATTTCCGTCTGAGTCTGGAGCAGTTCCAACCGTTTCCTCTAATAATGCTTAACACAGACTGCTGTTTAACAGAGATTTGACTACCAACAGTTTAACCCAAAAGTCACTGTTTTCATCTAAGATTGTTTTTTCTCCTGTTTTTGCTGGTTGATTTCCGCCTGAGTCTGGAGCAGCTCCATCCGTTTCCTCTGGTAGTGCTGCCAGTGGAGGAGCTGCTGGTCATCAAGGAACTTGGCACACTGAGCGTTCACCAACTCCTTGCGGAAATGTTCATACTGCAGGAGTTCAAGGAAATGGAGGCACTGAGGGTACCTGCATGAAAATAAATTGGTTACAAACATTCTTAGAGTACTGCTAAAGCAATACATGTCCCCTACCAGGTCCAACCAATTTTTGTATATTCTAAATTCAAGGGCCATAATTCTGTCAAATTTGTGTAAATTACCATGAAAGTCAAACTTGATCTCAACTATACATGCAGTGTTTCTACCAGAAAGAAATTTTTGGGTATGGCGCTATGGAATTGAATGCAACCACAGTCAACAGAGGGCATGGGGGGCCTCCCCCATAAAAAAAATGGGTTAAGTTTAGGGTTAGAGTTAAAAAAATCATACAGTAATGATAAGAGTAATTAATTTTGTCAAACAGTTAACTTTTAAAAAAAATTCTGCAAAAATATTTGGGTATGGCACCATACCCGTTTCACCCTCCGGCAGAAACACTGACATGATAAAGCTGTACACGCAATTTTAGCTTAGTATCTTGAGACATTGCGGAAAAAAAAGAGTATAGAAAACTATGAGACAGACAGATGGATACAAAACCTATAGTCCCCTCCGGGTTAGACTGGTAAGGGACTAAGACAACCATGCGGGCAAACCTACTTAAATGGTCATATATCTTATGCAACCACCTGCCTTATAGAGTTAGTTGTCTTATGCAACCACCATAGGCTCTCTATTCTTATGCAAACACTTGCCTTATACAGTTAGTTGTCTTATGCAACCACCATAGGCTTGCTATTCTTATGCAGACACCTGTCTTATGCAGTCAGCTGCCATATGAAGCCACCATATGTCTACAATTCTCTCAAATGTAAAAAATTAAAAGTTACAAACACATTTGATAAATATTTATTAAATGAAATTCACCTATTTGCTAACCAGTGGGACAGGTGGTTGAGCACAGACTTCAGGTGTGATAGGTTGTAGAAATTACCCCTCTGTTGACTCATATGCTTAGGTGTCAAACAAGCATTCCTTACTTTTCCAAATTACTGACCCTATGTTTTGATGAGCTTAAACACTAAATACTAACAAACTTGATTATAAAAACTATACAGCACACGGTCAGATGAATACAATGCAGTATGATGTCTTAATACCTGGATATCATAATTAAGTATACAGACAATAAGTGGGTTTTTTCAACTTACTTGAGGAACTTTGCATATTTTTGCTCCTTCCAGTACTGAAGATATTTGAGGTAATTGATGAAGGCTGGAATCTTGAAATAGTTACGTTGTGCCAAAACTGAAAGATAGAAATAGATGACATTTTAAATTAAATTACAGCCATTAAAAAAAGATTGTGTACCCCACAAACTCCCTGACCGTCTGCTTACAAAACACAGGAAAGATAAAAACTTACATGTACAACAGTACCAGCAAGACGAGAAGTGTGTACAATCAGCTTGGCTACATGCAAAAGGTTTTTTTTATAAAAGAGAACTTGAAACATGCAGCAGAGTACATACATGTACAATACTACAAATATACAGATCTATCAAAATGGTGATAAGAAATGGATATATTACATGTTCTTGATAAAAACAAACTACCATATATCAAATGATTTTTTAACAATGATACTAGTTAGCTGGAGTATCAAATTTTATGTAAACAACTAATCACTTAAAGAAATTACTATGCATCCATTAATTCAGTCAAATAATATACTCAAAGGCAAAAGTTTTTGTGACATGGATTGTTTGGAGTAATAAATTGGTGAATGGATTTATGGATGTAAACCAGAGAAAATGTACATGAAACAGCTCAAAGAAATGCAACCAAGCTGTTGTTGCAGCGATTGCATGCTTTGTGCAAGAAACATGGAATATTCGGGAGAAATGCTGTCCAGTGTTCACCATAAAAGGCCAGACATTCAGTCGCAAATCATTGCCACTCTGTGCAGCCTTCAGAAGTCAGAAAAATGCCATTAGTTTGGTGCAATTTCGTCATGCCACGCCTCAGTGAAAATGACAGATGGCGAGTTATAGGGATGCTTGAATCTGGGACCTCACAGCGTGATGTTGCATATCAATTCAACGTCCACAGAAACACCATATGGCACTTATGGCAACAATATCAACAAAACAACCAGGTCAGGGACCGTCCCCATAGCGGCAGACCACCCGTGACTACCCCTCGCTTAGATACATGGATCCGAACCATGCATCCTTGAAACAGGTTCCAGCCACCAACCCTCACTGCCCGTACTATCCCTTTCTCCAGCATTTAGTGACACTTATCACCTTGGATTTGGGTCAATCTAAAGACATGCTATACTTATAAAACTGACTTACAATTGAGGTAGTTTGGATTAGCAAGGCACTGTACAAATTCCAGTTCCACTTGAAACCTGATTTTTTGTTGCTCGTCAGATTCTGAAAACAAATGACAAATCCACTTCATCAGTTTCATTCCTATATTGCCAATCAGATTCTGCATTTCAGGTTTCTTCTTTAGTCCGAAGGGACCTAGAATGTGTAGTTTTTCTACGTCTGAACCTTGTTACATACCTTATATGTAGTTGGTATTCAAACTTGTGGCACCATGTTTCAAACATTTCTCAACTGAAATAGTGCAATAAATGGACACACAAACCAAAAATGTATAACCTACTGTACTCACTAAATCCTGATTAAAGTACTTGTGTCATTATTAACAAAATAAATCTTCCAACGACAACGGTCAAAAGTCCCCACCATTTTAAATATGCTACATAAAGAGAAGTAACTCGCTGTGCACGTTAAGAAAAGTATTGACATAACGTGCCCCGTGTACTAGTTTCTTCTTGTGCAGTTTAATAAAATTTATCAGTTGATTAAAGTGTCACCATGGATGTAAACAAAATTCATCATTTGAATTAAAAATATGTATTTATATTCAGGATCGAACTTAAAGCAAATATATTTTAGACATAATGATTGACATGGTTGTCAAAAACTGCACATTCCCACAGACTGAACTTTACCAATCATTGTAGTGCAGGATCTGACACCACTCACATGGACATTTTATTTTAACATTTTGATAAATATTTATGCACTAGTCAAAGGGAAATATTTTATATGGGGCATTTTTCAAACTTTGTGGTTTGTTATTTTAGCACTTACTACTATTATAGTTTATTATTGTATTTGTAAATAAATATATCTTAACATTACGAATAAATTTTAAGTTTAAGCAGTTTATTAAAAGACCTGGTCACCTGTCACTATAATTATAACTAAGAACAAATAAAATATTCACCGGTTCCAGGAACATAAGGTATCCCACCTCCTCTTCCTGCCATTGCTGACTTTTTTAAATGTTACTAAATAATAACTCAAATAAAGGAAGCCCCTTTCATATTCTGATAATGATAACAAGCTTCGAAACACTGCTGTTTCATATAAAACTTGGATTCCAATCCAACTAAATAAAGTAGACCGTTTCCCTGTGACGTACAAGATTGCTACGCTTTCTCTTGGCTATTTCCGTACAGTACTGTCAATTTCTAAGGATCGTAGTCATAAGGGCTCCAGTACTAAACGGCCTTAACAATAATTGGTCAAAACGGCCCTAAAAAAGTCAAAACGGCCCTTAACAAAAGTCAAAACGGCCAAAGTTAAAAAGTCATAACGGCCCTTGAAAAAAGTCAAGACGGCCTTAGATATAATACTTTAAAAATGTATTTCATCTACACTAGTGTCGAGAAATGCAGGAGAGTCTTGATGTTGATCATGACGGTATCAAAGATCGGTCTATCGGTCTTTT
The DNA here is from genome assembly GCF_016097555.1 of Gigantopelta aegis. Lineage (NCBI taxonomy): Eukaryota > Metazoa > Mollusca > Gastropoda > Neomphalida > Peltospiridae > Gigantopelta > Gigantopelta aegis. Next base: position 26,972,547 of record NC_054701.1, on the reverse strand, counting down.
CAAATACAAGGTCAATTGGTGGTCTTAATTATATTAGTAAATTGGGGAACAGACCCGTTGTGGCCCCCGGGTGAGCAGCGCCACTAGGAACTCGTTCAGACGATACGCACTCACCCGGAAAGCCTAGATGGTCCACTACTATTGATTACTAATTATTACTAATGGGAATTAATTTAACGTGATAGTACCTATTGGCCGTTCTGACCATTTCTTTTGGCCGTTTTGACATTTTTGTTTGGCCCTTTTGACTTTTTTCTTTGGCCGTTTTGACTTACATGTTCAGGGCCGTTTCATCATGGGGCCGTTTTGACCGCATACCAATTTCTAAATCGGTAAAACTCGAGCGATTTCGCCAACAATTTGAAACCATGGAATCTTTTTCCGGAAATGGACGAGGTGTTCAGAACACCAATCGGACATTTTCGCAAAAAGTCGGTGTTTCTAATTTCCATACCCTGTATTATTTATTTTCACACCCTTATCACTCCGTATTTTATAATACGCTAAAGAGTTCAGAATTATATATAATTAGAAAAAAAAGCATAAAGGGTTATTAAGTCTAAAAGTAATATCGCAAAACAAATTGATTAAAAGAATAATAATAATAAATTAAAAAGATTATATAACAGATTTTATTCGACAGGTACACCGGTTTTGACTCTATTTAGACTGTTTCTCCTTCGAACGCTTAATTTTTAATGTTCGGCGCAATAGATAACATGAAAACAGTTTAAAAAGCACGTGGGAAGAGCAAGATGGCTGTCGACCCACAACATCAACATAAACCCGGTGCTTTAAAGCAACAAAATAAATCTCACAAGCATGGCAGACACAGAAGTAAAGGCCAGTTAGACCGAGACACTAAAGGTTTCAATACTTATAGTTATACGATCATCTGTAGACTGTAACAAGTATAATCCTACAGTGTCTACATCTGTCATACGAATTGCAGCAAAATCCATATCGCTATCGCGGCTATGGAGTATATTACATATAAAAGTAGGGCATGAGTTCGACCCGTACCCCCCTTTCAGTGGTTGGGGATAGGGTTAGTCTTTAGTGCCTTAGATATAGAGGGGTACGGGTCCCAGGACAGCAGGACCCATATTCACAAAAAGGTGTAAATTTACCTCTACGACTAGCACTTACTTCTGCTGTAGATTTACGTGCAAGAAGCACCTTATTCTCAAAGACTGTCGTAAATTTAAACGTAACTTAGTTGGACGTAAATCCACGATTTAACACTCACCGGAGAAATAAAAAAAAAAACACATTAGAAATGACGGCTACTGGGTAAATAACAAATGCGCAAAACGCAATTTCGTTTGTCTTCTGCTAACAATAAATCGCGAACGGCAAACCATGACATTTTGGTATTGTTGAGGATCCGCGTTTTGGTACAAACTTGAGGATATTTCTTAAAAAGGAAAAGATAACTCGGGAGAAATTGGCCGAGTTGAAAACATCCGTTCGATCACCAACAAAAATATGTTAAATCCGTGGGCATTCGTCATCGCAAACTGCTTCAATTATTGGAACTGCTGCCAGTTTTCATAAATAATAGTAAATAACGGCGATCGTGCTTGATTTATTATATGAACACGACTTACGTGCAGCGTTAGTTGTAACTGGAGGCACTCTTATATTTACGTCCAACTTTACACGTAACTTACATTTTCGTTGTTTCGTGAATAGCTCTTCAGTCGTAGATTTACGTTTACGTGTAAAACTAGGCTTACGATGTTGTGTGAATATGTGTCCAGAATTCTAAGTTCACCGACCTATATCGTGATGATGCGTCACATGATCGCCCACTCAGCCATTCCGTCTTCTTGGGGCTGTCTCAAAACGACAAGTGCCTGACAATCACCCAAAAAAGTTATGTTTTGTGTAATGACACCACTACAGCACATTGATTCATTAATCATCGGCTATTGTATGTCAGATATTTGGTAATTTTATCACTGTGTTAGAGAGGAAACCATTAGCCAACTCTTCCATGTTGTAACGTCACTTGGTATGAGACGGCCCCTGTAACTATTGCACAAGGCGGAATCGCCCAGTGGGCGATCATGTGATCTACGTCATGAAATAGGTCACCAAGCTTTGTAATTCTTGCGACAGTGTGTCACAAAGCGTAGCTGAATGTGGGTGCTGTCGGATTTCTTTCGGTAGTATGTGTATTAGTGATTAATATGTGGATTTTTTTTAATCAGTTAACTCGAAAATGATCGATGTAAAGGTATTTGACGTCAAACATAGGATTGTTGTGGTATTAGAGCGGAAATATTTGCCAACTTTTTGGTTGTCGGCAATTGCCAAAAAAATACATAGCTTGGTCTCTAACTGTAATGAGAGTGTATTTATGTCCAAATGTCCGTCTAGCTCTCTTACAGTCAGAGTACTCGGGCTACAGGTATGTGTGTGTATGGGAAAGTGTGTATTACAGGTTTCTTGCTGCTTTTTAGGCAAGAGTATCCTTTGGGGGAGCAGAAAGTTTTCCCAAATTATCTTTAAAAAAGTGCGAAACACATTTATTTTCCAACAAAATATGATATCAGTTATTACACCAATTTTTTTGTGCTAGATTGAAGTAAAATTATTTGCAGTTGCAGTGATAGGATGTTTTTTCTGCCTGTTAACCCGGTATCAGAATAACTTTGTGTTTGCACTAATCAACTGCTGACGTTTATTAACTAAACATTCCTTTTTTTGCATAACCAAAATATGCACAGGTCTTTCACCTTTCGGTTAATTTACAAAACGATTTTCCTTTCTTGTCATATGTTAATAAGGATAATTACTGCTATGAATTATATCTCGTTAACAGTGTTTTCTCTTTCGTAGGTAGAGTAAATATAAAGATTCTTACGAAGAAAAATAAACAGTTGATGAAAAAGACGGACAGAAGAAACCAGGTAATTTTAATATTCTGGGTGTATTTTAGAACATACGTTTTGCAGTATTACATGGCATTAAGAAGAATTAATATAGATGTTCTACAATTGTCTTTTGCACTTGTTTTTCCTGTATCATAATTAACCAGTAGAAATTAATAGCTACAACCGGCCTCTGTGGTGTCGTGTTTAAGCCATCGGACATAAGACTGGTAGGTACAGGGTTCACAGCCCGGTACTAGCTCCCACCCAAAACGAGTTTTAATGACTCAATGGTAGGTGTAAGACCACTACAACCTCTTCTCTCTCACTAACCACTAACAGTAACAACTAACCCACTGTTCTAGACTGTTAGACAACGTACTTGAACCTCAATTGGATATGAGCACGAAAATAAGTTGAAATTAAATGATTGAGTTCAACTTATTTTCGTGCTTATATCCAATTAAGGTTCAAGCACGCTGTCCTGGGCACACATCTCAGCTATCTGGTCTGTCTGTCCAGGACAGTGGGTTAGTTGGTTGTTGGTTAGTGAGAGAGAAGAGGGTGTAGTGGTCTTACACCTACCCATTAAGAACTTGCTCTGGGTTGGAGCTTGTACTGGGCTGCGAACCCTGTACCTACCAGCCTGTGGTCCGATGGCATAACCACTGCACCATCGAGGCCGGTAAATGAAATGAAAATAAATAGCTACAGGCAGGTTTTAATTTATTTTTACAGGAATTCAATTCTCATGAATGAAAATCATAGAAATACAATTAAAATTAATATAAATTTAAAAAATATGTTTGAAAATATCATTTTACGTGGTAATGTTCAGATAATAATTATATTCGTGTTTATTAGCATCAGATTGTGAATTAGTTATTTAAAACATAAAAAATGTATTTTAAAAAACCAGTACAATTCTTGTAGATTTGTGATGTAAAATTGTATAAATACAAATGGATTCTAGTAGAATTTGACAAAAAGTTAGTCCTGAATAGGTGAATTTTTTTTTTCCAGGCCATAATAGCTTTTCATTTTTGAAATTAGTTAACATATTTCATTTCAATTTATTTTCGTGCTTATATCCAATTACGGTTCATGCACGATGCCCTGATAAACACCTCAGCTATCTAGGCAGGACAGTAGGTTAGTTGTTAGTGGTTAGTAAGATGCAAGAGGGTGTAGAGATCTTACCTACCCACCGAGTCATTAAAACTCGCTCTGGGTGAGAGCTGGTACCAGGCTGCGAACCCAGTACCTATTTGGCCTTATGTCCAATGGCTTAAGTACGACACCACCGAGGCCAGTGGTTAACATATAACTATACAGAGCTCAAACTTAAAGAAGTTGTCTCCCATGGCAATTTTTAAAATATTTTTTTTTAAAGTGACATTTGCAGCAAATTTTGTGGTATGTAGACATCTTTTAAATGGGCAAATGTTAAATATTGGCAGATAATGTACACCAGGTATATACGTTTTGCCATTGTTGAGGAGCATTACTGACAGCACAAAAGTGCCATCGGTGATGCTCTCTACCTACTGCAATTTATATCTCAACGACAGCAATTGCCGTCGGTGCTGCTATTAAGTTTGAGCCCTGACTATAACATTAATCCAATTTATGACCAAAAAATGCAATATAGAGTTATTTTCTCTTGTATTTCCCAGGCTGTTCAAAAACGAAAACAGAAAAGAGATGAAGTATTGGAGAAAAAGCGAAGTAGAGGTGGATATGGAACGCCTCCCCATTTTGTGGTAACTTGTATTATTTGTTTTTAGTTAATAGGGTGTGTTTTTTGCCCAAAGTTAATAAAATTTCTTCTAAATAATTATTTCAATATTTGTTTTGTCTGCAATGAATTTCAATGAAGTTAATTTTTTTTTTTTTTTTATACCTACGACCATTATTTTGTTTCTCTAGGTTATTCTTGCATTGCACAAAAATGTTAATCCAACATCTGCACTAAACCTTCTAAAGCAGTGTGACGAGGAAGCAGTTGTTTTACAGAATGAACAGGGACTCACACACATTAGGTAAGTACAATTAATAGGAATTCAAACATAAAAATAACACTTCAGTGGAAAGTTAACCCCATTCAAATTATAGCCTTTTTGTAGAGATAGTCTGGAACATCTACTCCAAGGTATGCTTTGAATCTACAAACCATACCGTTGCCTGTACTTTTAACTAATATATGAGACCCAGTTAGGGCATTCATTGGTGTTTTTAATTTTTTTTATTCCTATGTGTGCAATATTCCAGACCGTACTATTTATGACTCCCCATCACACTCCTGAGACTAGAGTAATTTTAGCTCCTCTTAGCATGTAAATGGCTCCCCAAAATCTTAAGTTGTTGCAGGAGCATTTAATCACTCCCCTCAATTTTTTTCACTTCATGGTCTGATATCCTGTTCACAATATCTATCTATTGTGTGAGAGCCTCAGACACTGTTATTCTTGTTCCAGCCAGTGCATCACGACTGGTATATCAAAGGCTGTGGTATGTACTACCCTTTCTGTGGGATGGTGCATATAAAAGATCCCTTGCTGCTGATCGAAAAGAGTAGCCCATGAAGTGGCAACAGCGGGTTTCCTCTTAATGTCTGTGTGATCCGTAACCATATGTCTGACGCCATATAACTATAAATAAAATGTGTTGAGTGTTTCGTTAAATAAAACATTTCTTTCTTTCTTTCTTTCAGACACTGTTAATTTTAAAGAGAGATGTTAATATCTTGATTGTCTAATAAACACGAAACTTAATTTTTGTTTTGTTTTTTAGAGGTGTAATTTTGTTTATATTCATACAGAACTGCACTAATCTTCAAGATGTTTAATTAAAGCAGAAGGCTTATTGGTCTTTAATTTCTATTTTTGTTTGTCTCAGCGTCCCTAGATTCAAACAAAGAGCTTCTTTTTTCATACCTGAATATGGAAACCTGACTGCTTTGTTGGATGCTGTCAAGATTGCTGACTCGTTGCTCTGTGTTTTGTCTCCTGAAGAAGGGATCGACTCAGCTGGTGAATTTTGTCTCAGTTGTTTGTGTGGACAGGGAATTCCATCTGCCTCATTTGTATGTCAGGTTAGCAAGTTTATGAAGCTGTTTGAAAATATCTCATACATCAGAATATGTATGTTGTCAATTAATTAATCTTTTGATAGATTTATAAAGAAATACATTTGCTATATTCCATTTCAATTCAAATTTGTTGAATGACAGATTAAACCCTAATTTTTTGGAGTGTTTAAAGCAGCATTCATAAAGATAACAGATTTGCTTTTTAAGCATTAGTTACCGTAACCTACCAACCACACATCACCACACAACTGCATTATTTTTAGTCCCTTACCAGTCCAACTGGAGGGGACATAGGTCCATCTCTATCCTTCTGTACAACATATTTTTTCCCAATGTTTTTTTTTGGACAATGCCCCAAGTTCTTGAGCTGAAATTTTGTACATAGCTTTATCATTTACCGTTACAGATAAAAGTTTGACTTTCGCAGCATTATGACAGAGTTATGGCCCTTGAACATGGTACCTGATAGTATATAAATTATTTTGTGATGGGTTTTTTCCAGGGCTTCAAGAATTTGTCACTGAAAAAACAAACTGAGGCTCGGAAGTTTATCCAAAGAAAATTAGAAAAAAGGTTTGATTTGTGAAATGTATTGTTTCCCAAGAAAACATTGTAGTCTAACAGTCAGTTATTACAGATTGTACTCAATTTACATAAATATCTTTACTCATAAGTGTCTTAACATGGTTCGATTTAGATTTAGTGTTGAAATCAGATTTTGTGTTTCAATTTCATTAGATGTTCAAAATGAGGATACATTTTATTTAAGTACATGTAGTAATGATTTCCCAATTTATGATTAAAATGATTTTAAAATTAATTGGTTTTGATTGTATTTGCAGGTTTCCAACTGACAAGTTTCATTCACTTGACACATCCCAGGATGCTTTGCTTATTATGCGACAAATTACCAATCAGAAGCTACGTACTATTTACTACAGAGAGCACCGACCCAATCTAGTTGGAGAGAAAATCAGTTTTGAAATGGATGGTGCAGATGTATGTATTTTCAGCTGCATCTTTTTCGTGGTTTACTCTTTCTTCATAATATACTGTTCTAAGCATAGACATATGAGCTCCCATTTTTGTAGGGGGCCAGGCAGATTGTTGGCCGAATTAAACAAAAATGCCTGAATCTGGATAACAACATTTATTCATATTAGCATTATTTCGAAACAGCTAAATAAGGATGCAAACAAATCTCTGCTCATTTTTACAACTAATTTTGTTGGTAGAATAATGAAAATACATGGTGCAAAGGTTTTAGGCACGAATACCTATATTGTTTTTGTCCATGGTCATCTTATGTTTATTCCAGGATTATAGACTTCCTGAAAAAGAGTTTTTGAAACTGACGTAAAACAAATCCGTTTAGTGATCCAAATCGAGCTTTACCACAGTGCTTAATTCTGCATAAGTTTCTTGGATGCCATTGATCAGGATGTAAACACACTTCAATGATGACCCACACATGTTTTGATGCCATTGATCAGGATGTAAACACACTTCTATGATGACCCACACATGTTTTGATGCCATTGATCAGGATGTAAACACACTTCAATGATGACCCACACATGTTTTGATGTCATTGATCAGGATGTAAACACACTTCAATGATGACCCACACATGTTTTGATGCCATTGATCAGGATGTAAACACACTTCAATGATGACCCACACATGTTTTGATGCCATTGATCAGGATGTAAACACACTTCAATGATGACCCACACATGTTTTGATGTCGAGAAAGGTCTGGACCCGTGACTAACCATAATAATGTGTTAATATATTTTTGATTTGTATCATGTCTTTATTAATTCATATTTGAATTAAAATATCCACTATTTACTTTGAATACTTGAATTTAATGCAATATTTGATGGTTTAAAATGTAGGAATTTTTTCACAGAATGATTTTGGCACCCTAAAAGTGACTGGATATTTACGTGGACGTACACTGTCTGTGAATAGACTGGTTCATCTTCCTGGTTGGGGTGACTTTCAGCTGACACAGATAGACGCACCCTCAGATCCATATCCTCTGTATTCAAAGACAGAAAAACACAAGAGGAAAAATAGTGCAGGAGAGGTATGTTCTCATTACAGACTATGTACAAAGTCATTGTATTGATTGTGAGTTGTATTTTGATACATTAGGCTGACCTCTCACAAAATGTCTCCTCCCAATATTCGTGATTTACAGAAGAAAGGATAGCCACATAACAGGGAGATGATACTCTAGACTCGGTGGGAGATTATATTCATCTATTTGGCTGTCGTGATGTTTGAACAAGTCCATAGGTTTAGGGGAGAAATACACTTGCTAATAGGTCAGGGTAGGTATTCACGAAAAAAGAAAACTATGAAAGTTTCCTTCCATTTCTATTAATTTTAAATGTTATTGACATTACTTTCCTTTCTTTGACTTTGGACTGATTAATGTCTTCTTCTTCTCATTCGGTTTCATATGCTCACTAAACCCTGAGATGTGCTGCATAAATGAACTGGATTGTCAGTTGGAGGTCACTAGGGCTGCCCCATAGCTTTTCTTTGATACTCTTTTCTTCTGGCCAGTTGATTAATATAGAAATAGCAAATTGGTGATTTGTCGTGAAATCATGTGTTCAGAATGTTGCTGAATAATACATTCTCATATTATTCATATACTTAGAAATAAATTGGTTAATGAAAATCATCCAAGCCAATTTTTCTTTTTGTACACTGTCTTTATGTCTTACATAGTGAATTTCATTCCTTGTACCTTTCCTTTGACAACACAATACAACTAGATTATAGCCCTTGATCAGTTGGATGCCTTGGACAATCCATGTGTGGGATGGGTGGGTTTAATGCACTTATTATGGTCATAGTAAGTACTCCTGAAAGGGGAAACCAATGAAAGACTACTTCATTGTTAGATGCTAATTGTATAACTTGTGTTTGTACCAGGATGTTGACATGGAGGAGGAAGGTGATAGTGATGTCCGAGTGCTCGACAAAGCCGACCCGTCTCATCAAGAATCTCTTCAGACAGAAGTCATCCCTGATCCACTAGCTGGGGAACAAACGTGGCCCACTGAGGAAGAACTTGCAGATGGTATTGTCCGAATGATCTGTTTGAGCAAAATAGTAATGAATACCTTAGTATTGTTTTGTAGGTAAAGAAATGATACTTACTTTATAAGAATCTTAGCAATAAATTTCATTAATAGCTGTTATGCTATTGGTGTAACGTGTTGTTAAAAAGCTCTTTCAGAATAAAACACGATATTGAATGCTTGATGTGTTTTTTAGCTTGTCATTATTTTCTGTTGAAAACACATATCTTAATTTTCAAGACTGCAAACTGCCCACGTCAATGTCATTTTCATGCCTTATATTTATCTGTTACTTTGTTCTTAGCTGAAAGAGAAGCCAAGAAGAAGGTCACAAAGATTGTACCAAAAGGTACTTCAGAATATCAAGCAGCGTGGATTATTGACAGTGGGGATGAATCGGTAAGTTTAAAAAACAAAATAATAATTAAAAAAATAAAATTATATACACAAAGAAACAAGTTAAGCACCCCTAGATATAATTAGTACTAAAATAGCCCCATTCGTAAAAACTGCAAATTACGTGACGATTATGTCAAGAATGGTGTTCCATCGAAATAATAGGATAGTACAATGACAACTGTGACGTCCCACAACAGAACGACATGCACGTGCATCATGCAACCCATGCTTTGCTTAAAATGCAGTATCAATGCACTGCAATTGTTGATATTTAACGTCACTGTCTTGCATTGTTGAAGTCTAATCGTTGAATATGTCACGTCGACGGTTATCAGAGGTCCAAAGATGGCTATTATTGGTATGCATGCGACCGGTATGACCGTCAAAAGTATAGGACGTCAACTGGGGTATCATTACACCACAATCGGGGCCCTGCTTTGGCTCGTACGTCGTCAACCCTTTGCTACGTCTCCTGTTCTGAAGAGTCGGTGGTTACCCAATAGACGGATGTCAGCCAGAACAGTGAGGAATCATCTGAAATTTGAGGGATTGAAGGCCAGAAGGGTCACTAAGCATCCTTTTCTTGCTGATCATCATGAGAGACGCCTTATAGCGTGTTGTTTGGCCCGGAGAGGTTGAAATCTGAGGTCCTGGCGAAGGGTCTATTGGTCCGACGAAAGCCGGTTCCTGCTCCATGTCGCAGATGGCCGATTGAGAGTTTGGAGGCACAAAAATGCTGCCTACACACCCAGGAACATACGACCTACGACCCCGTATGGTGGAGGTTCAGTAATGGTTTGGGGTTGCCTGTCACATGATTGTAAGCTGGATCTTGTCACCATCCAAGGCAACCTCAATGGTGATCGGTACATTCGTAACGTCCTGCAACCAGTTGTTGTGCCGCATTTTGACAACCATCCACTCGCCACCAGTCCTCTGTACATGGATGATAACGCTAGTCCACATCGTTCCCGAGCAGTAACAGCTTTACTCCAAACTGAAGCTGTGACGACCCAGCCATGAGTCCTGATCTAAACCCGCTAGAGCATGTTTGGGACGTCGAGTACAGGCACTGACCCCACCTGTACAGACTCTGGCACAATTAGAGGCAGCTCTTTATCGAGAATGGCAGCAGATCAGACAACTTACTGGAGGGATGAGACGAAGGGTGGAAGCTGTCATCCGGGCACGTGGCGAGTTTACGCGCTATTTATCATTTGTGTCATGAATATCATCTGTGAACTTCAAATGACATGTTTCATCATCAGTCATGATGTTGACTTGTGTTTCTGATTCTGCATCTCCATACTTATTGTGCCTCAGTTTTTGGCTCAGATACAGCATATTGGAATTCTTCTCATAATCATGATTAAAATTTCAAAACTGGATACACTTGTTATGTTTTCTTACTGTCAAAGATGTATTCTTGCAAAACACGTTTGTTTTTCCGAGGTTATGGTATCGGGCTTTCATCGCCAAACCTCGTAAGACAAGTTTATTGTGAAAAATACAGGGGTGCTTAACTTGTTTCTTTGTGTATATATAAAATGCATTGGTATATTATTAATACAGGACACAATATTTGTGTGTCAGTTGTGTGTCTTTAAAATCAAGCAAACACCAAATAGTTATGTGGTGAACTGTTACATTCTAAAATTAAAAGTTGCTATTAGCCTTGGTCTAGAAAGACTTCTGAGCACTTGATGGTTAGCACATAAACAGTAAAGTAGAAAAAAAACTTAATTTTGTCAGCATATTTATATATACTCTTCAAAAAAAGTAGGGGAACCAGAAATATTAATGTTAATATCAACTATTAGACTGAACATATGTTTTGACCACAGACATCCTAGTAAAGAACGTTCAGGTCTGTTTATCAAAACACCGAAACACATTCCATAGTTTGCACATGCATTACGCAGTTGCCTCGTACATGTGCATGTGGTGTCATCCTTGATTATGACAATTTCCAGGAAGGTCCATTAATCACTATGGAACATTATTTCTGTCAATCTTTCTCATTCTGTTGATCATACAGTTGTTATTGTTTTGTTTATAGTCATTTTTATTGTTTGAATTTGCGATTTACTGATAAAAAAACGTCAACTTTCAAATTTCACTTCTGAACCCCAGTCGTCCTTCTAGATCTTTGGTGGTCATAAAACCTACTATAATACTGAACTACCGGTTGTAATGTTTGCCCAATTAATTACTTTTAGCATATAACCATTCCCCACAGCTAATATACCTTACAATTTTGGCAATTGCAAATTCTTATTGGAGTTCCCCTACTTTTTTTGAAGAGTATATTTGGAACATCTCTGTAACACAGAACCACTGTGCAAGTGTGTTAGGATTGGGTAACTCACCGGTTATACCAATATAATTCACGTAACCAAACAATTGGTCACCTAGCTAAAAATGCCGTGAACCTTTGTCCTCTGTTAATAAACACTAAAATGATCTAATGTATTAATTTAAATGATCTGCAATTTAGCTAAGTGGCTTTTGAGGTGTAATGGATTCTAAAAATCAAACCTTAGTGGATCCATTTTTTTTACTGATTGCCGCCAGTGCTCCACAACTGGTATATCAAAACTCATTTCTTGTTAGGCCTCTCAGTCAGTAATATGAAGAAGAGAGTTAACTGGCATATCAAAAGCTATCACTTGTTGGGCCTCTTAAGCAAGAATATGAAGCAGTTTCGTAATGTGCCGATGTGTTGGTGAACAAACCTTCCTTTCGTTGTAACAGAATGATGATGGCAGTGATGAGGGTTCAGATGATGAGATGGAGGCTGATATGCAGGAAGCAGAGGTCGGTGACTCCGATGAGGAGAGCCAGTCTGACACGGAAGAAGATAACGAAGAATTTGACACGGTCAGTTCGCACAGCTCTTTACACGATTTTACATAGTTGAGTAATTTCATTTTTAATGTAAATAATCATATTCATATACTGACACCCAAAAGCCGATGTGTATTTTTGTGCTGGGGTGTCGTAAAACATTCATTCGTTTATTCTAAAATGGATCCCGTGGCGGAGGTGGGAAAAATCCTAATTATTGTTTTATGCCTGATGGCAGGCATCGAAATAAACATAGTGTACGGCAGTACGGCAGCCCATGTTACAACAAAATGTGGGCTTTATAGGCTATGACACATTCATTAAGTTTTCAATTCTCATTATTACTATAAAATACCTTTGGAAACACACTGGTACTTTGTTATCCATTCATTTCACAGTTTAATTATATTCATATACTTGCCTTTGTTTGAGACGAAATAGCCGATATGTATTTTTGTGCTGGGGTGTCATTAAACATTCATTCATTCATTTCACTGTTATGGTTGTGCAAATATTTGTTTGTGTATCTTTATGTGGTGGTGTTTTTGTTTCAAATTTTATGGAAAATGCAGTATCATTCTTAACCGTAACATCTGGTAATCTAAACAACCATTCTCGACTTACTTTAATGCCTGTTTTGGGTCTGCTGCAGCTTTTGGGTGTAAATAAAACCATTTTAAATGCCGCTTCCCCCACCCAGTTAATCAGTTCTAGCTGGAACAGCCCTAATCTAATAAATTATACAGTTAATTTTGATTATCATTTGTTTAATAGAGTGCAAAAGTTTAACTTATGCCACTATACATTTATTAAATGTAGCAGTGTTATCGTCGGTGGGCCCATTGAGCTATTTCTCATTCCAGCCAGTGCACCATGACTGGTATATCAAAGGCTGTGGTATGTGCTATCTTGTCTGTGGGATGGTGCATATAAAAAATCCCTTGCTGCTAATCGAAAAGAGTAGCCAGTGAAGTGGTGACAGGGAGTTTCCTCTCTTAATTGTTCTTAACCATATGTCTGATGCCATATAACCGCAAATAAAATGTGTTGAGTGCATCGTTAAATCAAACATTTTCTGTCCTGTTTCCTGTAGCAGTGGCATCAGTCCTTTGTTTCCAGTTTCATATTCACATACAAGAAACACCTTAGATTAAAACATTCATTGTGGCCAGCAAATAATGTCTCAAAAAGATTTCCAAGATAAAATGTGGTCTGGAGTTGTAATTCAAAGATGTCTTCTTGATGTTTTTTGGTCAAATTTTCATTTAGGTTTTCACTATAGATATTTAAGTAGTTTAATAAAAACATATTTTTCAAACATTGATGTTATTTAGCAAGTATATGATATTATGCTTTTAGATGACAATAACTGAAGGTGATGATGCAGCAAAATATGATGCAGACATGGATTTGGATGAAGAGCACAGAATGTAAGAATATTTGTATTGACCATGTTTTATTTTAGAATCAATGTTTTATAGGACAGTGTAGCATCATTAGGAGGGATTGATCTCAGATGTTCTGACACTCAACAGTAACCAAACTGGGGCATTTGCTGTGCTGTCAATAAGAAATATTGTGTTTTACTTCAGAATGTTTTTATAGTACAATGTAGTGTGTGTGTGTGGTAGGGATTGATCTTTGGGCATTTGGTTACTCAAGAATAACCAAATCGGGACCTGAGCTGTTGGTATCAGTCTGAAGTGATAACATAATCAACTAATTAAGTGCATGTAGCTCTGTGATAGAACACTTGTGTGAGGTGGAATGTGTTGTAGAACTGTCCTCATTTCCTTGTTCCCACCAGTGCCTTAAAACAGATACATAAATGGCTATGGTAAAGTGCATATTAAAATAACCCTAATCATTAAAAAACAAAAATTCTCCTTCCCTTTGCAGGAAGTTTCAGTATAACACTCATACTTTTGGTATTGACAATTAATCCTTAATTCAAATGTTGTTTTTCTTTTCAGGTTAGATAAGCTGAAAGAAGAAAAAATGAATCAGATGTTTCCGGATGAAGTTGACACACCAGTACATATGCCTGCTAGACAGCGATTTGCAAGGTTAGGTTCTGTAGTTGCTTTGGGCACCTCATTATTTCATCATCATGGTCTTAATTGTTTTTGTTCATCCTTATTAATTTTATGAAGGTATGCTAAATTGATTTTTGAACTAGAATAAATGAATTAAACAGGATTATTTAAATGGAGAAAAACCCCAACTCCACTGAAGCATTTCCAACATAATTCAGAATAAAATGTGGTCTTAGGACAGCAATTGTATGTGAAATTTAGCTCATTCTTAATTAGGATGAGCTTATAGTAGGACCGAGTGCGGGGGGACCACTAATCTTGAGAAGTCAGAATAAGAGTATCCTTTTAACAGGGAATACATTATTAAACTTTTGCATTCAGGTTCAAGATCAATCAAACTTGGTTTATAGTTGCATCCATGAATGTTCATCTCTATGCAGGTTAAATTTTTTAAAATGTATAAAATTCAAATTTTTTTATTTATAAAATTTATTTATTTTAATACTTAAAAAAACAAACTAGATTAATCTTGACTGTTACATCACAAATTATTTCTTTATGCGCTGTATTAGTTTATGGTAGACGAGACATTTTATTCTGTTGAATTCTTGTTTTACAGATATCGTGGTTTAAAAAGTTACAGAACATCACCATGGGACCCAAAAGAAAACCTTCCTAGTGACTATGCCAGGATATTTCAGTTTGAAAATTTCCAAAGAACTAAAAAACGATGTTTGTTAGAAGAGCCTGAGGATGGTGCACTTGTAATTTTCTTTTAATTTATTATTTTTGAGGACTAAAAACTGCCCTTAGTTACTATCTAATCATAGAAACTGGTATGAGAAACCTCTTGATTTCTAAATTAAATTCTTGGTTTTAATACAACTTGATAAACTTGGAAACTTTTCCAGATGTTTTGTACACTGTCATTTTAATTTTTGTAAATGGGTAACATTTAAAAGTGCATGATCAAGCAAGGAATATTTAAAATCTTTTATCCTAATATTTGCAGTAAAGATGTACAAATTGTTTTAAGTATCACTATATTCATACTATTATAATGTTAGTATCGTCTGTTATAACATTGTTTTTGTTTTTCTAGGCTGGTTGGTTTATTACTGTGCATGTTGCAAAAGTTCCAAGAACTTTTATGGGTAAGTATATAAAATTCATACAAAAAATAAATTATAAAAAAGAAAGAAAGACATGTTGTTGGTAAGTGGTGCTTTTATCCGGGCATTTTTAATTGGAGAATAATCTGTTATTATGGTAAGTCATTAGATTCGAATATAAATAATTGGTAGTATCTGCCCAAGATTTAAAATGTTTTCTAACATTAAGACCGGCCTCGGTGGCATCGTGGTTAGCTATCGGTCTACAGGCTGATAGGTACTGGGTTCGGATCCCAGTCGAGGCATGGGATTTTTAATCCAGATACCGACTCCAAACCCTGAGTGAGTGTTCCGCAAGGCTCAATGGGTAGGTGTAA
This sequence comes from Gigantopelta aegis, assembly GCF_016097555.1. NCBI lineage: Eukaryota > Metazoa > Mollusca > Gastropoda > Neomphalida > Peltospiridae > Gigantopelta > Gigantopelta aegis. The sequence continues at coordinate 26,956,702 of NC_054701.1, read as the reverse complement.
ACCACTTGCACCAACCAGTGATCCATAACTGGTTCAACAAAGGCCATGGTTTGTGCTATCCTGCCTGTGGGAAGCGCAAATAAAAGATCCCTTGCTGCTAATCGGAAAGAGTAGCCCATATAGTGGCGACAGTGGGTTTCCTCTCTGTGTGGTCCTTAACCATATGTCTGACACCATATAACCGTAAATAAAATGTGTTGAGTGCATCGTTAAATAAAACATTTCTTTCTTTTTTCTTTCTAACATTAAGAACCTCTCATTGCCCATAATAAAGCAAACAAAGCTTTGTGTTTGGATTTAATCACTAATTAATCGGTTATCATCTTGCAACTTTTTAATGTCCTCAGTAGGCCTTCTGCAGTTGAAATTATCTTAAAATTTAAAGTCTTGAAGTCCAGCTTATGGTTAATGTGGTGTAGTTGAACCCTCTCTTATATTTGATGCTGTTTCCTTCAAGTAAACTGAACATATTGTAAATTCGGCTTTCAGAAAGTTACAAGCCTGGAACTCCTGTGGTCTTGTTTGGTTTGCTCCCACATGAACAAAAAATGTCTGTGCTTCACTTTGTCATCAAGAAGGTACCGGACGTTACAGAGCCAGTCAAGTCAAAGGAACGCTTGATATTCCATGTGGGATATCGACGGTTCTCTGCATGTCCAGTCTTCTCACAGCACACAACTGGCAACAAACATAAGGTTAGTACAGGTGTATAAACTAAAAACAATAATAAAGTATTTTTTTAAATTTAAAATAATCTCATTTAATACAGGGCAATAAATATGGACAGTAAAAAAACAAAAACATGAGAGCAATATAGCATGTGTTTTTATCCTATCCTCCACTAGAAACTACCTTATTCACGTAAAAATATTGAAACTAAAGTGGGTTCTGTTTTTTAATCAGAAAAAAAGGGTACTTTTTAAACTAAAAAAGTCTGGTTCTTTTTCCATTTTCTGTTCTCCACTAGCTTTTTAATAGTAAAAAAGATACTTGAAAAAAACAAGATCGCAAATGTAAAACATTTAGGGTTAAATACAATTCACTATTATACTCATAGTATTTTATGTTTATTTTAATAAACTGTATGTAATGAATATGAGAAAATTAAGTGATTACACTAAACATACATCTTTACTATGTTAATGCAGTTAAGAAAGAGGACCCTTTTATTTTTCAGTTTGAGCGTTTCCTCCCCACTGATGCTGCAGCTGTTGCTACAGTGTATGGCCCAGTGATGTTCCCTCCAGCTCCTGTGATTGTTTTCAAAGAGACATCAGATGGTAAGAATAAAATAACGACATTTGGAGTCTTCAGTTTACTGCAGGGTGGGTTTTTCTTTTTTGGGGTGTGAGGAATAACATTGTTTAATCAATGGCTCATGGGTCAAACAATTGGGCATTTTATGACACTGGTGAAATAAGACCTGTTGCTGCCACAATGGTTATTCCTAGCATTTCATGGCAAAGTATCTTTTATGTGCATTTTCCCATAGATAGGACATCACATGTTACATTGTAATTAATTTCAAATTTGCTCTTTTGAAATTCAAAAGAAGAACCATGACATCATAAAAAAAATTAGAACAATTTAAAAACACAATCCAAGAATAAATCTGAACTTCCTCATATTTGGTATGTACCAGTCACTGGCTAAAATTGGAAACAACTCGCAGTCTCTCGTAGGATCAATCTCCTGATTCATCACACTTCAGATACAAAAATATTTACCACTCGGTCATAAGATGTGGGAACCAAGTTTCATTACACCTTTTATTACAAATAGGAAGATGATATCCATCTTATCATGTTTTTATTTTATGGTCAGGTGCACATCGTCTGAAATGGCCTTGCAACAACCTTTCATTTAGTTTTATCTGCCCCGGGTCAGGCCCCTGGCAATCCAGAACGGGACCCGGGACGGGCATGCTCAAAACCTTTGTGGTATATGAACATGACGTTTCCAATTCTAAATATTTTATTGTTTTGTAGGTGTTCATCAGCTGATTGCCAAGGGTTCTTTGTTATCGGTGAATCCTGGTAGAATTGTCGTCAAGCGAATTGTCCTCAGTGGTTATCCATGTAAAATCTTGAAAAGATCAGCAGTCATCAGATACATGTTTTTTGACAGAGGTTTGTAACGGATACACTTTTTTTTTTTTTTTAAATAACATTACAACATAAATGATACATAGTTATGATAGATTTGTCAAATCAGACTACTAATTTCACCTGTATTTTCTAGCAAATGAAATACAAAGGTTAATTTGTAGCAAAAATATGTTGCACACAAGTACTCGTATTGACTTAAAACTAAAGTGAGAAATTAATTCAAAGTCTGTGGATTAATCGGTGTACTAATAAATATTATCAATTCCAGTACTTCAGCTTACCTGAAGAAAAAATTTCCTTCAGAAATATTTTTTTTTTTTTTATTGTATTTACCAATGTCTTGATTTCTTCATTGCAGAGGATATTTTGTGGTTTAAACCAGTTGAACTGAGAACCAAATGGGGAAGAAGAGGACACATCAAGGAACCTTTAGGTTTGAATAATTCTCATTATTATGCTCCATTCATATAATTTTAAGTAGATTTTTTAGGGCCATCTTTATACTGTAACCATGTGAGGTTTTTATTATTATTAGGCGCTTGCTATTGTGATACTGTTATTTTTTGAATATGTAAATTTAACAGTTTGGGATCAGTACATTTATCTTACTTTTTTAACAGAATATTTGTTGTACAAGCCATGTGGTGGGTTAATTGTTGTTTTTTGTCTGTAAATGATAAAATAAAAATTATTTTTCTCTTCAGGAACTCATGGTCACATGAAGTGCGTGTTTGATGGCAGTCTGAAATCACAGGACACAATTTTAATGAATCTTTACAAACGCATGTATCCGAAATGGACATACAACTCGTATGTTCCCAACCCTCCCGCCATCAGGGAGTATTCAGACACGACACACAACATGGAAGAGGAAGAAGGTGAAGCCTACAAGATTTTTGACATGTGAATCCTCTGAATATAAATAATATATTTATGTAAATACATGTACATTGGAGAAGTAATGTGATGATTTGTGGACAGATGGATCGGAACGTGATGAATGTTGCTAAAATATTGTACAATTACAATGTAATAAAAAAGTAAAATGTATTTATGACCTATTTGCTGGCTTCATTTTTTTATTTTATTATTAATTGTCATGTTGAAAGTAGTACTGCATTTCTTTATATTGCTTATGCATAAAAATAAATCTGCCTTGTATTAAATTCATTCGATTCCATTCACATGGTCTTGTAAAAGCCAGAGTCAAAATTCAAATTGTATATAAATTTTTGTAACAAATATGCTGCACAATTAAAATATTTTATTTCTTTCACTTTCATTCAGTGATACTAAAAAGCAACAAGTCTGATTTAAAAAAAAAAAAAATCATATATGGCATGGTGTTAATGTTTTGACTTGTTGATATATTCATTTCACAGCATCATTCTCTTCTGTCAACTTGTAATTACTGCTCAGCACTTAAAGAACTGTATATCATTGATATTTCTACAAAAAGAATATATATGCGAAACAAATTATTTAGAAATTTGCTCTTATTTTTTAAAAAGAAGAACGATGCCATGTCAAAACCTTAGAACAACTTAAAAACAAAATCCAAAAATAAATTGAACTTCCTCATACTTGGTATGGGCAGCACTATTCCAGGTTGTTAAAACACACAACTGGTCTGTCAAAACTATTGTACATGGACTGAAAAATTATCAGAAATAAAGCATAAAGACAACACTGTCGAGAGAGATTTTACAGCCACACGTTTTGACTGCCTTTCACAAGACTGCAGAGAAGTCAGTAATAAGAGAATGTTTTGATTCTCTTGTGTAACAGTTTTAATCCATCTCTGACCTTTTTAAAAAACTAGGTCTCTTTGCATTGTCTGTCAAACATTTCTTTTAGCAGGTTTAGACTATCTCCATAACGAAGTTCATTAGCATATGCTTGGTTTCGCCATCTGAAAAAACAACAAAAACAACTGATTATAGCTACTACAAGACCTTTCTAATACAACAGATTTGACCAGTGAACAAATACAACTACATTGGAACAAAATCTCACAAGCTGTTTACAAAGACTGATCTCAAACTAATCTGAATGATTGATATTTCTGTTGTGGCCAATATTTCTGAGTTTTAACTAGAGCATAAAGATGCAATTAATAATTATTGGGTGTCAAAAGGGATAATAAAACAGGTTTGTAAAACATTGTTTAGAGGTTCAGCATTCTCCAACTTGGCATTTTTAATGAAGTCATCATCCCAATCTTCCCACAATTCCCCAATGGTTTTTAATGCTGAATTAGTCGATTTATTTGACTCTTGTTGGTTTAGCATTAAAATCAATGGGATTTTGGAGATAGCTTACGCTTCATTTAAAGTGTTAATTTTAAAAGGAAAATTATTTATTTAATGCCAGGATGTTGACCTTTAGAATGACAGTGTCTGATCCTACACTAATTTCATACACATGTAATCAACACCTTAAAAATGATGGGGCACCAACCCATATTAGGGCGGGACGTAGCCCAGTGGGGAAAATGCTTGCTTGGTGCACGGTCGGTCTAGGATCGATCCCCATTGGTGGGCCTATTGGGTTATTTCTCGCTCGAGCCAGTGCACCACGACTGGTATATCAAAGGGCATGGTATGTGCTATCCTGTCTGTGGGATGGTGCATATATACTGACACAATGAAAATGCAAAACAGATATTTTTCATTATTTTGTTGTGATTATTAATATATTAAAATATATTTATTGGACTTAAAATAACAATTTATGAGAGGAAGCCATTGATTGGTACTTTTGTCTGGGTTTTAATCCATGCTCAATCAAGCTGCATTCAATGCACGTGAAATGCCAGTATGTGGACACATAAAAGTCATGTAATGGTGTCATATTCCTCGTCACATAAGAATGCCACGACTCCGAGAAGAACAAAGGCAGCGAGTGTTGGGCATGGTTCAAGGGGGGACTTCGCAAAGCCAAGTTGCTAGGACCTTCAGAGTCCATCCATCAACTATTGGACGACTTGCTGAACGTCATCAACAGTCTGTGATCGACCTCGACCTGGTCAACGTCCCGTTATGACCCCACGCCAAGATCGGCAGATTCGACGACACCACCTCCGTGACCGGTTCAGAACTGCGACGATGACAGCAAGCAACACGATTGGACGTCATGGAAGGCCTATCCATCCGATGACGGTCATCCATCGACATCATGACACTGCAAGACTACAGTTTGCTCTCCAGAATGGTAATCATCCACCATCTTCCTCTCATAAATTGTTATTTTAAGTCCAATAAATATATTTTTCATTAATCACAACAAAATATTGAAAAATATCTGTTTTGCGTTTTCATTGTGTGTCAGTATAAAAGATTCCTTGCTACTAATGGAAAAATGTAGCAGGTTTCATCTCTATGACTGTCGAAATTACCATATGTTTGACATCCAATAGCCGATGATTAATAAATCAATGTGCTCTAGTGGTGTCATTAAACAAAACAAACTTCTTCCAACCCATATTTTTGGAACTTTTTAAAATTAAAGGTGTAACTTGCCTTGTTCTGATCTGTTTCCATCTGGCCATGTGATTCAACAGCAGTTGTTCTGGAGGAGTGGCTAAATCAGGGTCCTAAAAACAATACACAGCAATTGAAATACATAGTATATCTACAGGATAGGCCTTACAGTTCATAGATTTGGCTATTTATTATTCCTTACAAAAAACATTTAATCTGGAAAAGGACCATTACTAAAAAACAAATGGAAATTTTAGACAAATTACAGATATAGTATGGTAACAATGTCAATGCATATTAATTGTTTGCATTTATTTTTTGTCATTTCTGTTCTGTGGCAATCAACCATTACAATTTTATTTTCATAGTTTTAGTTTGCTTTTAATTGGAACAAAATTTCTTTTAAAGGGACATTCCTGACTTTGTTGCAATGCTATAAAGTTTCCGTCTAATAAAACCTTTTTTAATTGTTAGAATGACAATTTACTTACATTTCCTTGTCCAGAATATCTATATCTGTATATCCAATGTGTTTTTGGTCCCCCAAATGTTCGTAGTAGCTCAATATGCATTTTTGCCAAATATTTTTTTCGTACGTATCAATTTATTTTTCCCTTCAACCGTCAAATAAAGTCTATTTTTAGACGGCAGATTCCCTTCGACTTGTCATGCATTTGAAGCGCATCACATGACCTTTTTGTGATGTAGAGCACATGTAAATGCCATGCTGCCTGGTCATTTCGTACCCTAGTCATTTCGTACCATTGCAAAAAGTCATTTCGTACCTTAGTTATTTCGTACCATTGTGAGAAGTCTTTCCATACCATAGTCATTTCATACCAGTATATAAAAAACAAATCGACCATAGCATAAAAGCAGTGTTTTTTTGTTTTGTTTTTTAAATTTACTTTGACAGTTTGAAAATCAGAACACATTATTGTGCAGCATATCGTTATTAATTTACCATAACACCTGTCAACTATTATTTCCATTTTACCTGACAAGAGCCGTATTTGGTATGTACTATTAACGGCCAACTTTGATGTTTTCTAAAATTGGCTCCAATTGACTAAAGTGTGCTTTTTTTACATTCATAATTAATAAATATGCTAATAATAATAAATAAATAAATATGAACAATTTTTTTCAATTACCAGCTGAAATGGTCGAATATTACTTATTATTACTTATTATCTTATTTGTTTAAGAAATAAACAATAACAACCACTGAAAACATTGACTACCCTATCGATTACCAAATCAGCCAATTGCTCATGTTTATTACTTATACATAATGACAATATGTTTTTTGTTTTTGCTGATCAGAAACGCCCTTAAATTAACAACAAATTTGTTTCAGTGTATGGTACGAAATGACTTGATCTTTTTTTAGGGACAAAATTAAATATTTAATGATTTATAAAGTCAGTTGCAGGTGGTGTTTGCATCTTATATGTATTATACCTAATTAGATTGGGTACGATATGACTTTCAATTTTGCAATGGTACGAAAGGACCAAATTAGGTACGAAATGACTATGGTACAAAAGAACCAAGGTACGAAGTGACTAGCAACCAGCCGAAATGACCAGATACCCATAAAATTGCACCATCACAGTATTATGAGTATAATGATTGGGTTGGGGCGAGTTGACTAATGGACAAAGTTCCGATCTTTCCAACATCTATAGATCTCTATAGTTATAAGTACAAGTGACCATAACCCTAAATGCTAGAACGATCAGAAGGCTTGCCAAGCCGAAGGCAATAGAAAAGAGACAAGATCAAAAAGTTGTTGAAGTTGAAAAAAAAGAAAAAAAGAACATTATTATGAAATCTTGGAATTGTTGTCGGCATCATTTCTACTTGTTTCTTTTAAAATGCGTCCATTCGTATCGCTTAGTTTAACGAAATAAAAATTTGTAATACTACTGACTTGTAGGAAACAAATGGAAAGTCGTTGGTAATGCAAAACGTCAATATTAAAAAATAAGTAACATTAAAAACGTGCTTTCCATACGGTTCGTCCACTGGACAATTCGTCCACGGACGATTGGTCCACTCGATGACTGCATTTTTTTCATACATATTAATAGTTATTTCTTTGACATTGTAATCGTTTCTTAACGTTATTTTGTGGTATACTATAAACAAAAAAGTAAAACAGAGTTAGAATTCAACATTAATATCCATTTTTTATTAACTGTTTGTATTCATTATCATGCCCCGGACGATTCGTCCACTCGCTCGTACATTATCTTGCATGTCACGATGTGGTAAATAGGTAATGCAAGCCTCCGCGTCGGAAGACTTTATTACCCCCCCCCCCCCCCCATGTCATGTTCTCCTTCAATGGCGTACATTATATCCACTGTACCCTCCCTCGTCACATGTTATCCCCATATGCCTAATAACCTCGAAATAAAATAAAAACTCGTTGTCTTCAATTCCAATATAATTAAATGTACATTAAAAAACAATTCAACAAAACAACAAATGTCATTCAAACAAAGCGTGTTGTTTTAGATGCGACTTGATTCAACTTTCCGGATCTCGTTTCACGGACTGCGATTTTGTGTTTCCGTTGACTGGTGATCGCATTGAGTCAGTTTTGCCGGAATCGAACGAAAGGATCGGCGATCTCCGTAACCCCCCCCCCCAAAAAAAACCTGCGCACTTACTGAAATGTGCATCTGCTAGATCGGGGAACTTTCTCGGATTGAATCATTGCTAAAACTAGGTTGTAGAATCGAACTTTTTGTTGAACTTTGGAGTAATCATCTATCAACAATCGGAGAAGTTGGGTCATAACCCCTACCCACCCCCCTATGAAAATCTCAACGGATTTACACGATTTGGAAAAACAACCCTTAGAGACCCAGAAAAATCTAAAAATCCGGCATATGCCGGAACACTTTCACCCATGGAAATGTACTGGGGAAATAAAAACCCAGTGGACGAATCGTCCGGAAATTATTTTTTGTAGTGGACGAATCGTCTCGAGTTCCTCAGTGGACGAATTTTCAGTGGACGAATCGACTGCATCCCAAAAACGTGTACTCACCGAAGCCATGTTGAATACTGCATTGTGGGAAATTTGTGTTCTCGTCATCACTGCGACCTCTGACCTTCACCTTTCCACGAGGATTTCAAATAATCGTGTCATGGGGAATCCCGAAAGTATTGTTCTATGTAAGTATTTCAATTTCGCACTTTTCATTGATTGTTTTACACAAATGTATTACAGGTGAGTTTACTAATTCATATTACTGTCTATTTTATTAGCTTTAAAGTCAGGAATGTCCCTTTAATTACTGAAGATAATAAAGAGTGTTATTGATCTGATAAAAGTGCACCTTTTAGAAAAAGAAATGAGTTAAAACTGTTCATCTTTAAATAAATATAATACATGTAAACCCCACCACCCCCCAAAAGGTGTGCATTGGCGGGTGGGTATAAGCATGTCTCCTGCTAACCAACAAAACATGAATAAATTAAAAAATTTAACATGCATAAATGCTGGAAGTATTCAATATGTAATGAAAAAGCATATGTATACCAAACACAGACTGTATTACAGTAATTCATTGGAGAAGACGGAGTGTTTTCTCTTTTATAGATACATCACCTGTCCTCAAAACTAGTGCATATTCCCTACGGTTAGTAAACTGGTCCGAACATCTACTGTGTAGAAGAATTTAGGCCATCCCATTGGCTGTTGGGATGTTCGGACCAGTCTACTAACTGTAGGGAATATGCACTAGTTATGAGGACAGGTGATGTTGAAAAGAAAAAACAAGTCTAAGTAAAGTGAACAAAAACACAGACTTACAGCATGTATATCAAGGCTTGGGTCGGTCTGCGGCAGAGGCTCTGGTATACGCAGGTCCTGACAGACTTCTGAAGTCTCTTGTTTTACGGGAGGTGGCATAGTGTACACATCAGGAAATTTCTCAACACCCTGAAAGTGGATAACCAACTGTACTCATCTAAATCTCATTCCAAATGAAAAATCTATTAAAACATTTATTCATATTCCTCCTAAACTGTTTACTATATCTACAAGAATGCAGTCCTTGGTGCACCTATGGAGAGTGGTTTAATACAGAGAAGAAAAAAACGATTTGATCTCACAATAATTTTGTATGTACGAAAAAAGAAATATATATTTGGAAATAAAGTGAAGTTTGACTTGGTATGAGGATGATTAGAACACAACCACTGATCAAATATACAGCCACTAATATTTTATACACCAAAAAATGTGTTTAATGTGCAATTGTAGTAATTCAAACAGACAATCTACAACATTTAACATTAGCAACAAACTCGGGAACAGTCCCTTTAAAACTAGTAATCATAAAGCAAAACTATATAGAATAACCAGGGAAATTATTTAAGATGTAATAAATGGTTAAATAAACTACAAAAACCCCCACCACATATGTTTTACGGATGGGTGATTTCAAACAGGAAAACTGTCATCATGTTAAAATTAGATGGATGATTTCATACAAGAAAACTCTATGGGCTGATTTCATATGTCTGGGTTTCATAACACTAGGTTATATCAAAACCTGTGGTTAACTAGTTTACGTAAAACGCTGAAAAACTTAACCAAGACCTACACTCATTGGGCATTTCACATGTGTGTTTTACCCCTGTTTACAAAACAAACCACACTTTTTGTATGGGTTACCCATAGATCTGTAAAGGGACACTTCATTACTTTGTAGTTGAAACTTGTTACCGGTATATTATTAGCATACGTGTACGAGACATGGGATCAACTTACCTGCACTCCCACAGTCTGGGGCAAAAATTATGAGATGTTTGGGCAAAATGAGCTGGCCTGAAAATGTTTCACCATGTATTTTCATCATTCTACTCATAATATTTGTTATAATCCATGTAAAATGCACATAGAGCCCTACATAGCTGTTGGTAGTAATGCAAATGTAAATTAACATTGTTATCCAGAATCGGGCAATCTCTTCGATTAGCAGCAAGGGATCTTTTATATGCACCATTCCACAGCCTTTGTTACACCAGTTGTGGAGCACTGGCTGGAACGAGAAATAACCCAATGGATCCACCAACGGGGATTGATCCTAGACCGACTGTGCATCAATGCTTTACCACTGGGCTATGTCCCGCCCTCCAAAAAAATCAGAGCCCATGTATATAAGCAAACATGTTAGAAGGAAAAAGGGGGAAAGGAGTAATTTTAGAGAAGAAACACTGGCTGAAGCAGGGGTGGGGTACTAAATGTATTCCTATTTTAGGATTGTCACAAGACACTAACCTACAAAACGTTTAATGTAAATTCTATTCCAATACATGTGTAAATCGTTTATAAACTGGACATATTAAAACAAAGTGATATTCTTTTTCATTAGCTTGCAAATATTGGTCTAGCATACTTTTTATAATATATAGTAACCAGGACAAAACATGATATTGATTCAACCAAACCCCCAAAAGACCAAGGCTATCCAGCAAACATTTAATATCATAAGCATAGTTTAATCCATTATATGAAATAATAATATTGTTTGCTTCTTCTTTTGAAATATTGTGAACATGATATGATATACAATGTCAGTGGTCTAATCAACAATGTTGCCTGTCTGTAGGAGTGTGTGTGTTGGAGGGGGGAAAATGGTAACGTTTTACAAAATCCATGTAATAACTATCTAGTGGGTTCAAATAGTCTGTAAAAGTATGTTCACATTTAATGGCTCTGTGATACTGACATAAAATACAATTTTACTGCTGAAATTATCCATGTAGAAAAGTTAAATTGAGCAAACCCAGTGAAAAAACTACCTCAATGGCAGGTTTAAACAGGCAATACAATTGTAACCCAGTGTTAAACTAGATATTGAAAACCAGATATGTGAAATGCACAGTAAAGATGACCCCGGGTTTAACCTAGGTTTAACCCATAGGTTTCCAAAAAAACCCAAAGAGACATATGAAATCAGCTGAGTGTCATTATGTACTTACCTCTTCATCTTGTGAACTCTGTGCCTCTACCTCTGGTGAAGGGGATCGTTCTCGTACCTCAGGCTCTTTGTTACCAGGCTGATTCTTCATCCAAGCTCGACAGATGGGATACAGTGGGGTGGACTCGGTAAACTGTGCCAGGTCCACACTGCGATCAAACAACTTCATCACATAGCTGTCTGTAAATGTAGGGAGAAAAGTAAATATAAGGAGAGAAGTGTAAGGCAAAAGTAAAAGCTATATATACATATAGCAGAAAACAAATCTCACAACAGCTACATGCTTCTATGTTGGACAGATTGTTGAAATGCTAATTGAAGTCTAAAATTCCTGGTTTTATTAACTATTTAATTTTACACAATTCTGATTTTAACTTCCTTTTTTTTTGTTCTCTTTTTTTTTGTTCTCTTTTTTCTTCTTCTTTCTTTGGAAAGCAAATTTTTTTTAAATGTAATATCATACATAATAATTGCAAAACTGAATAGATATACTGTAGCAATATCCAGTATGACTTTAAAATTGATCCCAATATTAATGACGGCAACATTAAAAATGACTGCAAAACCAAGACCATTAACACCATGCCTAGCAACTAAAACAGTAAACAACCAAATTGTTAACAAATTGTGTCCCCTGCTCACGTTGTTGCTGAGCCAAGTCAAAATCAACGTCATCTTTTCGTTTTCTCTTTCTGTAACTCTTGCCTGTCGACTTGCGGGGAGAAACAGACGGTGACCTTTGGAAGACAATAAAGTAGACAACATGTAGCACAACATACAAAGAAATACGTTGTGATCTAGTATTTCTTTACTCCATGGGGCTTTAGGCTGCACCAAAGTGAAAGTGATAAATGCTGCATCCAAAATATACATGCCCAAAGTGCATCCACATTAAGTGTGAAATATTAAAATATTAAGCATTAAGAATTTAAAACTGACTTGTCACAACGCCCCTCTCCCTTACCCCCAACTGCTAGTTACGTTGTTACACTCAAAAAAGATCTCACTATCATCAAAAAATACTTGCTTTTCACAAAGTAAGGAGGTTAAAGTTTAAAGTTTTTTTTTTTTAATGACACCTCTCCAAGGCACATTGATTTATTAATCATCGGATATTGGATGTCAAACAATTGGTAATTTTGACATATAGTCTTAGCGAGGAAAACCACTACATTTTTTCATTAGTAACATGGGATCTTTTATATACACCCACAGACAGGACAGTACATAACACGGCCTGTTTTACCAGTCATGGGGCGCTGGTTGGAACAAGAAATAGCCCAATGAGCCCACCAACAGGGATTGATTCCAGACTGACCATGCACCAGGCGAGCCCTTCATTACTGGGCTATATAAGGAGATTAAGCACAGAATACATATCATATATCTAGCCAAATTAGCTAGCACAAATTCAGCAATAAATTAACAATTACTCAAAACCACCCGCCTGTACATCTCTCGGATGGAAGAGCGACCTTAAGCACTCGACCAAACAAGCACTCCAACCCGGGGATCAACGGCGGGATGGTAGCAAATGATTTAATAACCGCTAGATATGACAATGCTTGAATCGTGAAATCTGTGACCCCCTTAGTGGAACATCCACACTAGGCACTCGAACAGACCACATATTCCAACCCGGGGGGAGAACGGTGAAACGACAACAGTAAAAGCATATACTCGACCAAATTAGCTGGCATAAATTTAGTAATATAAATTAACAATTACTCAAAACCACCCGCCTGTACATCCCTTGGATGGAAGACCGACCTTAAGCACTCGACCAGGCACTCCAACCTGGGGATTAACGGCGGGACGGTAGTGAGTGATTAATAACCACTAGATATGCCAATGCCATCCAGACCTAACCACGATAACCATATTATTCTACTGTAAATATGTTCATGTTCTGAAGCTCGTCGCAGTAACCCAATTGGCTAATTAACCAGCCAATCAACATCGTTAGATAATCAACCAAGATAGGACACCACTAATTATCGCCTATTTTTTGCAGCACTCTCATTGGGCCAATCCAGCCAATCACGGATCAAGAACCCCACTACACCTAACCGTAAATAAACTGCACGAATTTGTCTTTGCACCCACACCATGTTTTTAATTTTTTAATTTTTTTTATTACTGATGCATTCCATCCTAGCTAACTAAGGTAAGTCAACTAGGGTTCCAGAAGCAAAGACATGCAGGAAAACCGATACCCAACTATCCAGATAGCCTGAAGACAAACCAAGTAAGCCTACTAAAATCCTATATTTAGGGGGCGGGAATCAAAATTCTTCAAAGTAAGTACCTAGATTGGTGCATATATGTATACAATTGCTACTTGCCACCGTTAGTTTCGTTTATTGCATTGGTAATAAAGTTAAGTATGCCAAGCACTAGGCTTTTTAAACCAATACCTACACTATAAGGGTTTCACCCTTCAAATTAGATAGCTAGGCTAGTTTAACTCCCCCTCCGTCATTGTATTCAATGCTATACAAGGACGGAGGGGGATGGGTGGCCATGAATGACCGGTGAACTCACTAGAATAAGGACTTAAGACAATAGGTACAACCTTAACACAAAACTAGGATTCACACACAGACTACACGCTCACTGCATCAGTACACAGGGTGCATTGACTAATGATAACAATGCACCCACCCCCATTTAATGGCCCAGCACGTACTCTAATAAGGAACCGGACAAAAGAATACCGTTCCGAGTACACAATTGCAATGCACCCAGGGGAAGCTGAACAAAAGAATATCGGCCTCCCCCACCCAAACCCCCAATACTTGCTGCTGGTAATAACTTGGTACTTGGTGATGCCTCGACCAGAAGCGGTCAGGCCCTTTATAAGGGCCCTATGGGCAACCTAGGGAGACACCACAGCATCGTAAAGGTCTAAAATTAACGAGCTACTCTCGATTCACTAATATCAAAACCTATATTAGCTCGGCCATTTACCTTTCGACCGACCATTCAAAACTGCGCCAAATTCCCTCAATCAAAATTGCGCACCCTTTTCTCTTTGGCATTTAACTGCTCCATTCAAATTCCATAGCACCACCACCACCCCCACCCACTTGCTACCGACTTGATCGGGCTGCTGGTGCTCCCTTGCACCTGCCAGTGCAGGCGGTCCCTCCTCTCCCCTCCCCCCACCTTTCCTGTCATGGACGGAGGAGCCAACCAAGGCCGGCTCTTGTGCCCACAACAGGCGTGCGCTACAACAGCTTGTTCTGAATGTGCACGTAAAACCCTATGACATGACATGACAGAATACATATAAACTACAACTGGAAAAAATATTCAGAATTTTATAATTTTATGAATAAATCTCCATCTAGCACAGAGCTATATATATTATTGTTCTAAGAGACACTGTATGTAATTTTAAAAATATGTTAGTATTTTTACGCACCCTGTCGACATGTCTGGCTGACTACTAGCGCCTTCATCTTCACTTTCAGGCTGACTGAAATATTATTTTAAAACAAATAAGAACTATATTAATAATAATAATAAGTATAGATAACAGTATTATATTGTTAAAGGTCTAAGATGGTTTGCCTGCAAAGCAGAAATATTTTATATAACGACTGACTCAACACATTTTTGAGGATTGTCTTTTATTTCTTTTATGTTCATTGATTTGAACACACACAAAAAATCATCTGCAATTTGTGTGAATCAGTCAAGCTGTTAACACCTATGTTTGCAGATGATTTTTTTTATTCATACCCTAATTACTGCAAAAGATATAACAAGACAATACCTATAATTAAATATTGGTTAGCTGCCCTTTTCATGGGCTACTAATTTTCAATTAGCAGCAAGGGATCTTTTATATTTTTGTAATTTTGCAATTGTATGGCATCAGACATGGTTAAGGACCACAGGCAGGGCTTGCTCTGGGTGATCAGAAAAGTTCGCCAAATTATCTAAAATATGCAAAAGCTATAGCTATTTTCTAAAAAAATATATCAATTATTACACAAATTGTTTTAGCCAAATTAAAATAAAATTTGCCAACTGTTCATAAAATCCGCAATTGGCGAATTTAGCGAGTGGCAGACCTAGCTCTGACAAGAATGAGAGAAAAAACCTGCTTCTGCCACTACATAGGCTACTGTTTAATTAGCAGCATCCAATATTTTATGTGCACCATCCCACAGACAGGATAGTACATACCACAGTTTTTATTACACCACTTGAGGAATATTGGCTGGAAATCTTTTTTAGCCCAATTTAGGCTATCATAGGATCATCAGGGATTGATCCTAGATCGATCATACATTTCACAAGTGCTTTACCACTGGGCTATATGTCCTGCTTCAGTGCTCCACAACTGGTGTAACAAAGGCTGTGGTATGTACTATCCTGTCTGTGGGATGGTGCATATAAAAAGATCCCTTGCTGCTTATCGAAAAGAGTATCTCATGAAGTGGCGACAGCGGGTTTCCTCTCAATATCTGTGTGGTCCTTAACCATGTGTCCGACACCATATAACCCTAAATGAAATGTGTTGAGTGCGTCGTTAAATAAAACATTTCCTTCCTTCCATAAATATTCTAATATGAATACATTTATTTATATTGCCGATCATTTCACATGTTCAGGCTGTAATCTAGAATTGAAAAAGTAGGAGAAGTCACTTCTTCCTTCCCAGAAGAGAGAGGAGAAATTTGATAAAAATAGGCAAAGTGAATATTTTTCAGTACCCTTCATAACATTTCGCCATGTTCTGTGTTAATTTGGAATTTTTTTTAAATTATACACTCAGCTGATATTAAATACTACTTCTGGTAATAAAATTTAAACAAAACAATTGCATATTTCATTAACGTGATATTATTAAGTAGTTGATGTGCTGTTTAGTTAAAATGAAAGTAATGATCAGTATGTTCTGACATTACGGAAATGAATGTGGCTGAGGATTAAGAACACTTGACTAGTCACAGCAAATGGAGCAACATGCGTCAATGTACAGACTGGTGCCAAAGTAAAAACACAGACTGACAAGGTGACAAGTGAGCTATGACACTAAAGTCGGAGTCTTGACGTCATATGGCGACTATGACTTCTCACTACTGTTAATAACTTGGCGACTTGAGCAGACTTTTGGCAAAGAAAACTCATTTCACCGGCAAGATTAGGGCCTGATGTTCCACACAGTACAATGTCTATATACAGGGCATAAAATTTGATTTTTTCAGACAAATGATATGTCGTTTGTGTGGTTTTAGTGTTTGCACAAACGATTTTTTCCAGTGGTTCAGATACAAAACCGGCAACGGTAATCAAATGAGAATCTAAGATAGACGATTTTCGTAGCTTTCTTATATCATAAATACTAAATTATGATTATTATTTGGTATGCCGGGACTAACTTGAAAGCTGCCATTTACATTTCAGCACACTACCCCATCGGTTCTGTTACAGGGAAGTACTTGTTGGCGCCAAACAATAGTCTGAACGAAACGGGGATTTCCCGGAAGATTTGAACGGAAAGACCCGAAGTTCTGCGAATCCTCGATCGATCCAATCAATGCTGCAACTCAGTGTTTCATCATGTTCTAATTTCAAATTCGTTATTTTAAAGTCCCTTATTAAATGTACTATTTTCTTCGCTGTGCCAACTTTGTAATTGAACGCGATGTCGAGTTCAAATGGATACATTGTTTTTTTCTCACACCTGCAATGCTAGGCCCGTTCTCTAGTTATTTTATTCCAAAAATAGTTATATTAGCCAAAACACGTCAGTTTACATTTTCTGACGAGCGATTATAGTTTTTGCATGAACGATCCGTCGTTCGTGTCGATATTGGTTTTGCATAACCGACAGACAAACGACAAAATCATACGTGCCAAATTTTATGCCCTGTATATATATATATATATTAATATGATGTACACAAAGGCTCTGTTCATGACATCATTGCAGCAGACATAAAAAGGTTAACACTTCTAATCAATAATCTGGTTTTAATGTAGCAGGATTCTGTGTTTTATTAAATCCCAGATTTGGGTCGGAAGCGTAAGATTATGAGAACAGAGCTTGAACTTAAGAATTAATAACCAGTGGCGATTTTAAACAAGTAGTTTAAACTTTGCAACAAATATGAAAAACTAAAATTATCCCTTCAACCAACGACAATAATTTTTATCCAGAGGAAAAAACAATCATCATTAAAGTCCCTGACCTATGGAAATTTATCACATTGCAATGACAGCAATTGCTGTCATTAAATTTGAGCCCTGTGAGATGGAATTTCAGAAAGATATCCACCTGTTACCCCCCCCCCCCCCCCCCCCAATTATACTGATATAAAGATGGAACCTGGCACTAACCTTAAAACCAACCCTTAACCTATTTCTAAATATAACTCTAACCCTAAAACAAAGCCTAACCCCAATTAATTGGTAACGGTAGGATATTTTGCTGCACTCCTGACCCTACATGTCATAAAGCAACAATATCTAGATGTTACAAACCTTTCTTCTTTTTTATCTACCAAATGCTGCAGTGTAGCTCCCAAACGAGACCTGGCAGTTGCAACTTCAGCTGAAATGATAATTATTAAAATATTTACATGGGAAACATCACGGGTACACCATTTGGATTAATTTGATAAATATTTATGGTATTTATTTAAAAAATAAAATTATTGCCTTGCTACACCATGCCAATTTCTTTAGTTCTATTGACAGGTTTTGCCGAATTGAGTTACTTCCCATGAAGACAAAAATTCAATTTTGGGGGTTATTCTGCGTTCATTAGAAGTTGTGAATGTCTTATTTCCCAATTCACAAGTTGTGAAGAGTGTCTGTTTGGCGAAATAACTCATGAACACAAGGGGCGGGACATAGTCCAGTGGTAAAGTGCTCGCTTGATGCATGGTCAATCTAGGATCGATCCCAGTTGGTGGCCCCATTGGGCTATTTCTCGTTTCAACCAGTGCTCCACAACTGGTGTAACAAAGGCTATGGTATGTACTATCCTGTCTGTGGGATGGTGCATATAAAAGATCCCTTGCTGCTAATCGAAAAATAGTAGCCCATGAAAAGGGCAACTAACCAATATTCGAACTGTATTCATTTTTCTAAATAACCAACAGAAAAGGTACATATTAATCAATGTGGATTTCTTATACTTATTGTTGATGTTTATATCAGTAAATTTAGTAACATATTAAAATATATTCAAAACCCAGTCTTTGCCAGATTTTGCGTTTGGACCTAAATCACCTAAACCTTCTCCACTTACTACTTTAAGTACTTAGTGAAATCGTGTTCACAATTTGGAACTTGTGAATTCATGATATTCACGAATGCCAAATGAACGCAGCATTAGGAGTAAGATTTAAAAAAAAAAAAAAATTAATTATGATTATTTAACAGGTGTTCCATCAATACAGCTAAAAACAGATAGCATTCAAGATTGTGACGGTCAAAACAGAGTGCCTACTGAACCTGTAAAACGAAGAATAACAGCACAACATGAACTGGCAGTACCAAATAAAAGTAATTCCGTATGCTCATTTACCATGTTTATTTTTGGTCGTCATTGTATTTCAGAAAAATATGTTTTTAAGTAATTATTTTAACGCTATACAAAAACGACATAATTTCACTTCAGACAGGCCGCCATGATTGTCGCCTTTCACTATTATAAAAGTTATGATTGGTTACGAGCATACCGGAACACAGCATGATTCGTAAGCTCAATGATGATTTGCTACTATTTTAAGAAAATCGGTCTATTCCGACCCGTCAACAACAGTATGGAAGCACAGTGTGGAAGAAAATACTTCCTCGTTTATAAATTATTATAATGTATTATAACATTTAGATTTGAGTGGACCACTTCATTACCTTATCTTTGATGCTGGGTTGTAATTATTATGGTAATGGTTTGTTAAATAATTACAGTGAATTAAGGTATTTTTGTACAGTAACTGTTACAGACGACACTTGACAGGTGTCCATTGTAACAATTGCCCATATTTCGTATGTCGCCTATTATCGAAATTTTGAAATAATATCACTTAATGTGTTCTAAACTTTTATAATTTGCATTGCCAAATACATTTGTATTTAAATTAATATTTTATGATAAAAACTGAGTTTGTCAATTTACACCAAAAACAATTGGGTGAAAATAAAAGCATGGCTCTTTTTGCCATTTATCTTGTGTAAAACTCCATAGTACACCAGGTATGCTATTTCATTTGTGATGAAAAAACTGCAGCAATTATGAAGATAAATGAATTAAAAAACCTGACAAAAAAACCCATTTATTGAATAACCTCTCTTTAAATTCTACTACAAAGGTTCTTTTGATTTCAAAACAAAAGCTATGCTCATGTCTTTAAAGCTATGATAATCAAGTAAACAACACACATCATCACATGAATAAAAATTAATTAATTTCATGTCGCATTTTAGTCTGCCCACCTACACTTGCATTAATTTAGGGACACGTTAATTACTGGATATATAGTACTTTATGCACAGCAAACCAGTAAATGTTATATTACAACAGTTGTAACTTGCGACTAGTCTAAAGTAAATGAATAGTATAGAGTCCAGCCAAAAGTTTTAAAGAAATGAGCACGGACCGCTGGGACGGCCAAATTATCTACTGCTATTTTATCTCTAAAGGAATATATATTACACATAATCTTTTACAAATGTTGTAAACAGTTTAATGTAAACAGGAATCCAAAAGTGACACAAATGTTGAAACATACTAACATTGCATAACAAGCTTTAAAAAACAAGTAGAAGTACCATTGATAAAAGTGAAAGTAACTTGGCCACTGCAAAACGAGAAAAGGAATCTGAAAGTGTATTTGTTTTGTTTCAGTACTGGGGCTGATATTTAGTCCTTTTACAGTATTGTTAACAAGCATATATTAAAAAATCTGTTTTATAAAATGTTTTCTTTTGTATTTTGTTCTAATTTTATGTTTGAGCTAAACAGTATGTATTTAAAATATAATTTCAACATATCTTTGAGGTAACCGATCAGTTAACCGACAGGTTACGCAAATATAATTCATTTAGCCAAACAATTGGTTACCTAGGTGAAAACCATGTGAACTGACTGGTGATTTCAAAATATTGTACCCGTTTATGTGGCATTACACTCCTAAGTGTCTCAGTGTCTGTAAACAAAGCCACAGCAAAACAAAAAGATAAAGAAACTTGCAGCTTTGTTGAAAAAAAGAAGAAATAAAATCTCAATGAACAAGTGAGTTACACGTTAACAAACAATCTCTTCTGAGCTATTGTTTGTACAAAATGTTCTTTATCAATAGGCTAAAAATAGACAAGTACCCATATGTATACTATGGGTAAGAGTGAATAGTTCACATCAGGAGTGAACGTTCAACTTCATATATAATTTTAGAACTTTGTACTTCAGTTACTGTACTAGTAAATAACACTCCATGTATTTGTTTTAATTAGTAATTACATTGTGATTTGTAAATAAACATGCTTTTCATGTACAGCAAAAGTGAGAGTTACAACTGATGATATAATCACTAAAAAAATTGTTCTTTTGTCAAACCATGTCGATCACCAGTTGTAACTCTCACTTTTGCTATATCTAATATCAATTATTAGTTGTATTTATATAATGATACTGAAAACTTTCAAAAACTCCTGACATGAAAATACATATTTATAGGATCTGTAAAATCATGAAGCAGAAACATGTTTTTTTTAATGATGACTCAGGCCCTCTATCTCAGGCTACCATTCTCCAGTGAATACACATAAAACATCAGATAGATAGATAGATAAATAGATAACTAGTTTAACGTGCCCATATACCAATAGGGTTTCGAACACTCCCATCTAGAGTCCAACCTCCGATAAGATCGGTGGACTGACTCGGGATTGAGGGGGGGGGGGGGGGGGGGGGGGTGGGGGGGGGGGTGAATAGAGTTGAAAATGGGCAGAACTTTGAAAATAGTAATTAGTAAAAAAGTTAATAGAATTAAAAAAAATTTTTACAAGCCAAAAATAAAAAGAATTGACTGCTCGGCCGAATATTTATATAATTTGGAGCATTTTAGAAGGACAGTCCAAAAATAAATAAGAGAAAGAAGAGAGGATCGGACTATTTAATAATATTTAAAAAAAAAGAGAAAAACATCAGACAACACAGCACGAAATACTGAAATAAAGGATGTATGTTATACTTATTACATTTTAGGGTAGCTGACTTTATGGGTGCATCAAACATACAGAAATGTATACACAAACATTATAAGCATATGGATTAGCAAGAAAGATAGTGGTATCTTTAAAACAGTTTGCTGGGGGAATTTTGTAACAGGTGTAAAGAAAAGCTGTCACAAATACACCAGTACCCACCAAAAATCATTGAACTGGCTTATACAGTTACCTTATTTCTACGCAGTTGCTATGTCACGCGAAAGTGTTATACACCTCTGGGCTCACTCTAGCTTTTTTTTAAATTAGCCAGTTTGGCTAAAAGTTCTATTTTGTTTCAGCCAAATTTGAAATGTTTTAGCTTGAATAATTGCAATTCATACTGAATACTATTATTTAAATGGGTTTATAAAAGGAACTGAAACTTACAAATGTCATTTTTCCAGACTTGATAAAACAAGGAATTGTTTGGGAGTATCACAGAAAGTCAGTGCAAAGAAAATTCGTTGAGCGTTAATTAGCAACTTACCATTACATGAGATTTAGACTGTTACTAAAGACATAACATATCCAAATTCTCTGTAAGATGCTTTTCTAGTGTAAGTAACAACTCGGTTACTCAAAACAACTAATAACTAAAGGCTGTATCAAGCAATTCATTCACTATTTCTCGCTCCAGTCAGGGCACCACGATTGGTATATCAAAGGCCGTGGTATGTGTTATCCTGTCTGTGGGATGGTGCATATAAAAGATCCCTTGCTGCTAATCGAAAAGAGGGCACCATGTAATGGGGCGACAGCGGGTTTCCACTCTCAATATCTGTGTGGTTCTTAACTATATGTTTGATGCCATATAACCGTAAATAAAATGTGTTGAGTGCTTCATTAAATAAAAACATTTCCTTCCATTTATTTGTTTTTTCTCTTTCTTTTAATAACTTACTTTTAATTAAGGATTGTCTGTTATTTCTTTTACGTTCATCGGGGTATGAAAAAAAAATCATCTGCAAACTGTGTTAATCGGCAAAGCCGTTCTCAAATAAGTTTGCAGATAAAAAAAAATTGGTTCATAGGGGTGCAGAAATTGAAAATATTTTACTAGCCTGCCGGACCAGAACCAACTAAAATTTACTAGCCCAGCAGACTTTCTACTAGTCCATCAGCCTATAGAAAATATTATTGTTCAACAATATTATAATATACTCTGTCTTCACTTCAAATGATGTATATGTATATGTATTTCTTTTTTTTTAATGACAAAAAATTAAGGACACTTGGTAAGTGATCAACATCATGTAGCAAACAAAAACAAGATCCAAACCTTAACTGACAAATCAATAAATTTTTAAATACTCTGGTAAATACTAAGTTTTTCACATTTCTCTTATATAGATTTACAAAATTCTAGTGACATCCCGAAAGTGTTTAACAGAACAATTTATTCAGAACATACCGCGAATTCAATGCAAAAACAAAATATATATATAACAAATTAAATTAGTCAGTCAGAAAAAGACAGATCACCCGTCGGACTGGTAGTTACATTTTTTAACTCGTCCGTCAGAATTTTTGCTCGCATTTGGCAACTGGGTGAGTACTTTCTGTAGCCCTGGTTCATACCCAGATGAATGTAAAATAAATAACAGACAATACTTATAATTAAATTTTAATTCTACTTGCTAATAATAACACTAAAAAGTCATACTTTATTTTGAATTATTTTTGGTCCATAAACAATAACGCTCAATAAGAAAACTTGCCCATATAAAATGACGTTATCAGATATGATGTTCCCTGACAGCGTAATTTTTTCGTTCATCAAGAAATGAACACACTCTCATTGCTACGTCTGGACGAGTGGGATAACGTTATATTGTAATTAATGTAACGGAAATATAATTATTATTAAATGTACTTCACATAAGGATGTCCATAACCGAGTTGGAATGACAGGAATGTTGGTAGGATACTTATTTTTCAATTATATCGGAATAGTTTTAGGATTGGAACAAGCTGACCAAATTAATGGTGTGATTTGAGCAAGAACCATGTTAAATAATGTACAAAATAGACTCAAGGTGAACACTAATATACTATATATGTATCAGCTGATTTGAATAAAAGAAAGCAAATTATGTTTTATTTAATAACACCAGTTTGTATAAATATAGCTTCTTCATAACTGATATACATGTTATTTATGCAGATGCATAGTTTATAAACACGGTAAAGGACTGAAGCAACTGAAGTTGTTAACTATTAGGGGGAGAATTGACAGGACACCTACCAGCCTCGGTGGAGTCGTGGTTAAGCCATCGGACTACAGGCTTGTAGATACAGGGTTCACAGCCCGGTACCGGCTCCAACCCAGAGCCCAGTACCGGCTCCAACCCAGAGCAAGTTTTAACGACTAATTGGTTAGGTGTAAGGCCACTACACCCTCTTCTCTCTCACTAACAACTAACCCCTAACCCACATTCCTGGATAGGCAGCCCAGATAGCTGAGGTGTGTGTCCAGGACAGCGTGCTTGAACCTTAATTGGATATAAGCATAAAAATAAGTTGAAATGAAATGACAGGACATATTGGGGTGAGTTAACCAACCAATGGAGAGAGTTGATTGGGGACAAATAATTTTTAGGATGATTAGGTGTGCATTTCTAGTTGATGACCAGTATAAATGCTGAAAAGAAAAATCTGACACATCTATCCAAAAAACAGTCATTCAGTTTCAGACATGGGTGACAGGTTTCTTCTTGCTCAGAGGTATATTCTAATTCCTACAACAGTTTCAGTGAGATATTTTGTCATTTTAGAAAACTTTTTATTTTTATTTTTAAAAACACATCCTAATTAATTATAACATAATTCACATCCTTGTCATATTTTTTTCTCTCAAGAAGCTAAGACAATACTGATAAACTGATAATTTATTACTCTGTTCAGTGCAGATTAATTAGTGCTGTTGACTAAGATGCAGTGTTCCTGTACTTGTAAAATCCAGAGTTCAACTGTTGCATACTACATGTATTTTTAGTGGGGGTTATTCCATGTGCTATTTTTAACCTGTTTGTAATAGTCACACCACAGACATTTGCAAGAACTTTCTAGTTTCTATTTCCTTGTAACGTGTAGGTCTGTGATACTGTAGAACAGTTTTTGTCATTCATAGCCAGTAGTTGCAGACAGTGGTGTCTGTTTCCTTGTGTGTATATATTGTACTTTGCCATCATCTGTTGGGATGCTTTCAAGTTTATATTTCTTTGTATTGTGTATGTTTGTGGTGCTGTAGAACAGTTTTTGTCATTCATAGTTGCAGACTGTGGTTTCTGTTTCCTTGTGTATATATTGTACTGTGTCATCATCTTTTGGGATACATTCAAGTTTCTATTTCCTTGTAACGTGTAGGTCTGTGATACTGTAGAACAGTTTTTGTCATTCATAGCCAGTAGTTGCAGACTGTGGTGTCTGTTTCCTTGTGTGTGCATACACTGTACTTTGCCATCATCTGTTGGGAGAATATGTACTCTGTTTTGCACCATTGCAGGAAGTATTTTGTTCAACATTTTGTTTTATATGTGAATTTTTCTAAAGTATTTAAATCAACCTTTCATATAGTAGTACTGTGTATTGCAACAACTATTCATAATGAATTGAAGAAAAAAAAGTACATTATGCATTTGTAAGCTGTTATGATTTTTGCATCTGTAACATAGTTGCAATGTACATCTATAATGAATTTAAAATCTTTTAACCTTTGATAATCTTAGTGTATATTTAAATGCACACGATCATGTATGTGTATTTAAATTTTTCCAAAGAAATTAAAACAAGGAATGAATTTTTTTTAATGTAGAAGTTTTCACAAGCATATTTAAGAACTTTGGCCTCAGTTAGCTATTTACATAGTTACTGTTTACCTTTGGCTATAACTGTTTCCTCTCTCAATATCTGTGTGGTCCTTAACCATATGTCTGATGCCATATAACTGTAAATAAAATGTGTTGAGTGTGTCGTTAAAAAAAACTATTTCGTTTCCTTTCGCTGCTGTTTTACAGTCCAACCTGTGTTAAGCAGCCATTTAAATGAGATTTGGCTTAAAATATGGCTTATTAAGGAAGGTGGCTGTTTAATTACGTTCAATATGTTATTACCGGTACATGTTGTAGTTCACTTAGGATGATAATAAGGTGGCCTTTCCAAATAAGACTAAGAGACTGCTTTATAGAAGTAGAAATTCTAGCATGTTTAACCTTAACCTTAATTATTATGTGGGTTAAGTCTCTAGTTTCAGTTTCTATTTCCTCATGATAGCTAACCTGAATGTACCTAGCTGATAGTAAGATTTCTGTTTCTTGATATTTTCATTAGTTTCATAACTTCCACTGCATTGCAGTTTTAGATTAATAGGACACTTAGACTACATTTATCATTTTATTAAATTTGCATGACCTCTGTAATATCATGCCATTGGTTTTAGTTTCTATTTCCTTGTGTTAGCTAGTCTGCCTGTACATAGCTGATAGTGAGATTTCTGTTTCTTGATATTTTCATTAGTTTCATAACTTCCACTGCATTGCAGTTTTAGATTAATAGGACACTTAGACTACATTTATCATTTTATTAAATTTGCATGACCTAAAGTAAAGTAAAGTAAAAGTTTTTTTTATTTAACGACACCACTAGAGCACATTGATTTTTTATCTTATCATCGGCTATTAGATGTCAAACATATGGTCATTCTGACACTGTTTTTAGAGGAAACCCACTGTCGCCACATAGGCTACTCTTTTATGACAGGCAGCAAGGGATCTTTTATTTGTGCTTCCCACAGTCAGGATAGCACAAACCATGGCCTTTGTTGAACCAGTTATGGATCACTGGTCGGTGCAAGTAGTTTTACACCTACCCATTGAGCCTTGCGGAGCACTCACTCAGGGTTTGGAGTCGGTATCTGGATTAAAAATCCCATGCCTTGACTGGGATCCGAACCCAGTACCTACCAGCCTGTAGACTGATGGCCTAACCACGACGCCACTGAGGCCAGTTTTGCGTGACCTCTGTAGTATCATGCCATTGGTTTTAGTTTCTATTTCCTTGTGTTAGCTAGCTTGTCTGTACATAGCTGATATTGAGATTTCTCTTACTTGGTATTTTTATTATTTTCATTAGTTTCATTAGTTTTATAACTTCCACTGCACTGCAGTTTTAGATTAATAGGACACTTAGACTACATTTATCATTTTATTAAATTTGCATGACCTCTGTAATATCATACCATTGGTTTTAGTTTCTATTTCCTTGTGTTAGCTAGTCTGCCTGTACATAGCTGATAGTGTGATTTCTGTTTCTTAATATTTTCATTAGTTTCATAACTTCCACCGCACTGCAGTTTTAGATTAATAGGACACTTAGACTACATTTATCATTTTATTAAATTTGCATGACCTAAAGTAAAGTAAAGTAAAAGTTTTTTTTATTTAACGACACCACTAGAGCACATTGATTTTTTATCTTATCATCGGCTATTAGATGTCAAACATATGGTCATTCTGACACTGTTTTTAGAGGAAACCCACTGTCGCCACATAGGCTACTCTTTTATGAGAGGCAGCAAGGGATCTTTTATTTGTGCTTCCCACAGTCAGGATAGCACAAACCATGGCCTTTGTTGAACCAGTTATGGATCACTGGTCGGTGCAAGTAGTTTTACACCTACCCATTGAGCCTTGCAGAGCACTCACTCAGGGTTTGGAGTCGGTATCTGGATTAAAAATCCCATGCCTTGACTGGGATCCGAACCCAGTACCTACCAGCCTGTAGACTGATGGCCTAACCACGACGCCACTGAGGCCAGTTTTGCGTGACCTCTGTAGTATCATGCCATTGGTTTTAGTTTCTATTTCCTTGTGTTAGCTAGCTTGTCTGTACATAGCTGATATTGAGATTTCTCTTACTTGGTATTTTTATTATTTTCATTAGTTTCATTAGTTTTATAACTTCCACTGCACTGCAGTTTTAGATTAATAGGACACTTAGACTACATTTATCATTTTATTAAATTTGCATGACCTCTGTAATATCATACCATTGGTTTTAGTTTCTATTTCCTTGTGTTAGCTAGTCTGCCTGTACATAGCTGATAGTGTGATTTCTGTTTCTTAATATTTTCATTAGTTTCATAACTTCCACCGCACTGCAGTTTTAGATTAATAGGACACTTAGACTACATTTATCATTTTATTAAATTTGCATGACCTAAAGTAAAGTAAAGTAAAAGTTTTTTTTATTTAACGACACCACTAGAGCACATTGATTTTTTATCTTATCATCGGCTATTAGATGTCAAACATATGGTCATTCTGACACTGTTTTTAGAGGAAACCCACTGTCGCCACATAGGCTACTCTTTTATGACAGGCAGCAAGTGATCTTTTATTTGTGCTTCCCACAGGCAGGATAGCACAAACCATGGCCTTTGTTGAACCAGTTATGGATCACTGGTCGGTGCAAGTAGTTTTACACCTACCCATTGAGCCTTGCGGAGCACTCACTCAGGGTTTGGAGTCGGTATCTGGATTAAAAATCCCATGCCTTGACTGGGATCCGAACCCAGTACCTACCAGCCTGTAGACTGATGGCCTAACCACGACGCCACTGAGGCCAGTTTTGCGTGACCTCTGTAGTATCATGCCATTGGTTTTAGTTTCTATTCCTTGTGTTAGCTAGCTTGTCTGTACATAGCTGATATTGAGATTTCTCTTTCTTGGTATTTTTATTATTTTCATTAGTTTCATTAGTTTTATAACTTCCACTGCACTGCAGTTTTAGATTAATAGGACACTTAGACTACATTTATCATTTTATTAAATTTGCATGACCTCTGTAATATCATACCATTGGTTTTAGTTTCTATTTCCTTGTGTTAGCTAGTCTGCCTGTACATAGCTGATAGTGAGATTTTTGTTTCTTAATATTTTCATTAGTTTCATAACTTCCACCGCACTGCAGTTTTAGATTAATAGGACACTTAGACTACATTTATCATTTTATTAAATTTGCATGACCTAAAGTAAAGTAAAGTAAAAGTTTTTTTTATTTAACGACACCACTAGAGCACATTGATTTTTTATCTTATCATCGGCTATTAGATGTCAAACATATGGTCATTCTGACACTGTTTTTAGAGGAAACCCACTGTCGCCACATAGGCTACTCTTTTATGAGAGGCAGCAAGGGATCTTTTATTTGTGCTTCCCACAGGCAGGATAGCACAAACCATGGCCTTTGTTGAACCAGTTATGGATCACTGGTCGGTGCAAGTAGTTTTACACCTACCCATTGAGCCTTGCGGAGCACTCACTCAGGGTTTGGAGTCGGTATCTGGATTAAAAATCCCATGCCTTGACTGGGATCCGAACCCAGTACCTACCAGCCTGTAGACTGATGGCCTAACCACGACGCCACTGAGGCCAGTTTTGCGTGACCTCTGTAGTATCATGCCATTGGTTTTAGTTTCTATTTCCTTGTGTTAGCTAGCTTGTCTGTACATAGCTGATAGTGAGATTTCTGTTTCTTGATATTTTCATTAGTTTCATAACTTCCACCTCACTGCAGTTTTAGATTAATAGGACACTTAGACTACATTTATCATTTTATTAAATTTGCATGACCTCTGTAATATCAGTCCATTGGTTTTAGTTTCTATTTCCTTGTGTTAGCTAGCCTATGTGTATTGCAGCTGTTGATATTTTAAATTTCTTATTGCTATTTTTATTTTTTTCCAGGTAACACAAATTTCTGAGCTTCCTGGGTATGTCCCTGTTGTATGCCTGCCACAACTTAAATCGATTTGCTAACATTGTTTTCGAACACATTGAAACCACCTGTTATCTTTGGAGTCTGGTAAAATCCAAAATGTCTAATGTGGACACTGGTAAGCAAGAGGCTGGTATAACAGAAAAAAGGAAAGTAGAAGTTTCCAAATCAAGATCTAGTTTTAAACGAGAACTCCCCAACCAGGAAATGTAAGTTTTTAAAATTTATTTATTAAATAATATGTTATGTGCTTGTGAATATATATATATATATTTTAAGAAATTTTTAAAGTTTGTTTTGTTTAACAACACCTCTAGAGCACATTGAAAAATTAATCATCGGCTATTGGATGTCAAACATTTGTTAACTGACTTGTAGTCAACAGAGGAAACCTGCTACATTGTTCCTAATGCAGCAAGGGATCTTGTATTTGCACTTTCTCACAGACAGGAAAGCACATACCACGGCCTTTGACCAGTTGTCACTTGTGGAGCACTGGTTGGAATAAGAAAAAACAAATCGGCTGAACAGATCCACTGAAATGGTTCAATCTTGCGACGCAACCCAGATAGCACACCATGGTTGGCCCAGCGTAAACCAACCATTGGCACATGGTCAGTTTGTCCATTGGGCCAACGTTGGCTCAATGTTGGTAATTCCACGTTGTGCCAATGGTGTACCAACGTTGGGCCAACATTTTCATAACACATTATATAGTTGGGCCAATGTAATTATGAATAATAAAAGCACAGTTTTAACATTTATTATTAAACTACATATCAATCTTGTTCATCATCTTTTTCGGATTCTGACTACGTCTCATTGGCTGCTGGCCTCACACGTTGCCTCTCCTCCTCAAGTGCTGCAATGACAAATGCAGAAGATAATGAAATTATTTAAAATTAAAGTATATACTACTGAATAAAAAGTTTGTTCCTGTGTATTCAGTATACGCAAATATAACATTTCCCTCAAGTTAAAATGAAAGTACTTAAAGTTTGTTTTGTTTAATGACACCACTAGAGCACATTGATTTATTAATAATCGGCTAATGAATGTCGAACATTTGGTCATTTTGATATATAGTCTTAGAGAGGAAACCCACTATATTTATCCATTAGTAGCAAGGGATCTTTTATATGCACCATCCCACAGGCAGGATAGCACATACCACATCCTTTGATATACCAATCGTGATGTACTGGCTGGAATGAGAAATAGCCCAATGGGCCCACTGACAGGAATCGATCCCAAACTGACCATGCATCAAGCGAGCACTTTACCACTGGACTACATCCCGCCCCATGAAACTACTTATTCATAATTCTAAAAATAAATAACCTAGCTATTACATGTCTTGCCACATACAGATGTGATATACACCTATAGACTTTCCCTTATTTTGTTCCGTGTTGATGGACATTACTTGTTGTGTCTTAGTCCTTGATTTGTTTTATCTTATTCAGTGTTACTCATTAAATATGTTTAAAAAAGATATAAGGGCTATTTCTTTTTAAAATGGGTGGGGGTAAGCCTGAAGATTTTTCTAAATGTAGGGAGGGATGTCTTTATACAGATTCTGCTATGTTCACCATTATTAAAAAATACTGAAATGACTTTTAAAAGGAATAACCCTAATAAAATTATAAACTGAAAATAGTCAAATATGATGGCAAAAACTCACTTCCTTTTGCGGCCCCCACTTCGGTCTGATGCATATCTTAACCAATTTCTAAGATGCAGTTCTGCTCCTGCCTCTTTTATGTTGCTGTTTTTGGCAGCATCTTCAGAAAATAAGAAATGGCAAATATTAAATACATATTTTCAACTTATTAGATGTAGAATTATATCACAAGTTACCCCAATTAGAAATTAGAAGTTGAACATTATTGAATTAATGGCTTTTAACTTAAATTATTAGCAAAATCAATAATTGTAAACTTAATATATACTAACAAAATTCTAACAAACAATAGACATTTCATGTCTGTGTACAGTTTATTATAGGATCTTAAACGAGTGTCCATTTCTTATCAAGTTTATGTCACAAATGACATGATTTTTATTTGCCTTAGTGAGTGACAAATAAAAATTATTTCAAGTCTAATATCCTACTTATTACCCAAATAATTGTGTTTTAAATTGAGAAATCATTGTATAAGAATGCAGACGGTGAACATTTGTGATGTCAAGTGGGACGTAACACTTTGATACGTACCAAGATATTTTGAACCATAATATTAGGGGTAATAATACCTTTTATCAACTTTCTGAGAATTAATTTTCTGATGCTGTTTTTTTTCCTCCTGCCAATCCAGTTGTAGTGACAGGTGAAGGGCAAGGTGAATATGCCCTCCATCATTCTTTCAATTACATCCTTTGCCGTTATGCGTCCAAAGAATTCAAATAGGCAACCTATTTGTAATACATAAATACAGCAGCATTAAATATCAAATATGTTGCAAGTGGATGTTATATTAATTGTTCAGCTCTTAACATGCATATTAAAATCACACATTACAGATTTATACTATTTGTTAGAATATGTCACAGGATTTAGAATAAATGTTTTGAGAGATTTTTTTCTTTTGTGAACAAATAATATATTACATTATGTCCACACACCTTACTAATAACATTTCAAGCAGACTGCTTGAAATTTTCAATATCACTTTGTAGATGCCAATAGTATTAATATAAGTATCATATAGTTTTTAATTATAACTTGCATTATCCCCAGATCAATGACAATGTCAGGCTTGGGGAGCCCTGAATCACTGCCTTCCAATATGTTTTTAACATCATAAAATATATTAAATTAAACAAATATATAACATAATCAAAGCATAATTCATAAAGAGATGTTTAGCTTTTTGAAAAATAAAATAAGAAAGGAAAACAGTGAGAGACAAGAGGGAGAGAATGCAGGTAACAAATTACTAACATTTTGTTCAGTATCGAGTCGTGATTTGCTACACAAGTATCAAAGATCGCTACACAATTTAAAAATATTAAACAGTAGTTGCTAATCAATTTCCAATAGACAAGAAATACCACTAATCAAGATTTTGAAAACAAAATGTTCCTTGGAATGATAAGATACCGAGATCTTAAAGGGACACACCCTAGTTACGTTTATTTGTTAACCATTACGGCGTTTTTTCGCTATTAAACCCCATTTTTCACAAATAAAATTGCACTTTACTTACATTTTATTATTTAGAATACACATTTCCATTCACCTGAAGTGCTTTTTGGTAATCCTGGTCTTTGTAAAACCACGAAATGCATTTTTTGCATTTTTTCACAAGACGTGTTGTTGAGAAAAAAACGTTAAGCAAGCGAGGTCCAATCTATTTTTAGAGGGAATATTTCCATTTCAATGTCACAGATGTTGGTATATCACGTGACCGTTATCATTTTGGTTCGGTTTGTTTTCTCGTGCACGGTTCGCACAATCAACATCCGATTTGTTGTTGTTCATTTGTGAGATTTTTCTTCACAGTTCGTGAACATTTTCAGTAACAATAAAGTTCAGACAAGTAAGTGTCTCAATACAAAACGTTACAAACACTTAAAACCAATAATTTTGCTAAGTCTTACGATATCTGGAGAGGGGATACAACCAGGACAGAACAGTTGGAACATGTCCAGGAGAGGTGAAATGAATGCACCCCAAGTCTGTGAAATTTGTCGTGACGTAGACATTGTTGTGCTTCGAGCGACATCAAAATACTAACTTTCAAAATTATTTCAAGCAATTGGGACATGGGGATTCCCATGGTATTTATCGATATAAAACCTGCTTTTTCACTCCATTTGATAAAAACGTGATCTAAGTGTGTTACAGGTTTGTAGATTAACCAAATTATAATTTATTTTTGCTGGATGGAACTAGGGTGTGCGGCTTTAATAAGATTTAAAAAATATTTTTTTATTGCTTTATTTTACTGGGTTTTTTGGGGTTTTTTGGTTTTTTTTTTCAAAACAAGCTGAGAATTCTTTTTGTATTATTTAAATACAGAATTATTAATTTAATTTATTATAATTACATTTTTTTATTTTTATAGAGGCCTAATTTTGTCTATTTAAAATTTTCTTTGTAAAATATTTATAATGGCCTAATCTTTGGTTTTGAATTTTCATACTATAAATATTTAATGTTGATAATTGTTTTCTCGTTTCATTTTTTATGATGCCAAATATAATGTCCGGTATTTGTTTTGCTAACGTCGGTGCAACGTTGTGCTAACGTCAAGCCGACGCCTTGAAGCAGAAGTAAATTAGGCACAAATGCTTCCAATGCATTATTATTTTGTTTTACTATTTACCCAAAACCTTTGTAATTTTACATATAAATCCATACATTTTCTGAAGCAGAAAATTTTCATATTCATTAAGATTTTATATCATGTTCCAGATACTAGTTAAATTTCCGAAGTTAATGCTGGAAATATTTTCTGTTCAAACACAAATGATTGACTGCCGAAGGTGAAGGTCACAGTTTTCGTCACACATTTGCAAGGTGGGGCAATATCGGCCCGAACCAACCATTTGCCAACGTCGTGGC
This sequence comes from Gigantopelta aegis, assembly GCF_016097555.1. NCBI lineage: Eukaryota > Metazoa > Mollusca > Gastropoda > Neomphalida > Peltospiridae > Gigantopelta > Gigantopelta aegis. The sequence continues at coordinate 26,922,522 of NC_054701.1, read as the reverse complement.
AACGTTAGGACGGCGACGTCGATAGTGCTGACCATGGCGACATTAGGCCAACGTAGTTGTGCTATCTGGGAAGCACCTCAAGCGAGCGCTCAACCGATTTAGCTAAATTCCGCCCCTATATATATATATATATATATATATATATTTATTTCCTCATCATGTCATTATAGTTAATGATGCAATACTGTTTGGTTTCTCCATTAATGTTTAAGAAATTGATGTCATAAATCAATATTATTAAGACACAAGTCTAAAGAAAGGGAATGTTTAATAACACATCATCACATTTTTAATCTACAGCTATTTGGTGGAAACCAAACTGTCTTCTATAACATACGGTATTTTTCTCTAACAGCAGTGATATTTTCCCACAATTGGGGCAGAACATGAAAATTATATCTGATTAATTGGTCAATCAGGTCCGTGAGCAATGCTTTAATTTTTCTTTTCTTTTTTCATATTTGCTGAATGGGTACAACACTTTTAAAGATTTATTGTTAGGATATTTAATCTGTAAAACTAAAGGATCATTACAAATGTATGTATATTCTATTAACATAAAAAACCACCCGTTTGTTTTGTTCTGGCTAAACTGAGACAAAGACAGTGACAGAGTTTATTTGTTTCAGATAAAACAATGAAATACACAACTCTTGTATTCTTTCCTTTGATGTTCTTGGGTGTTTTCTCAGAAAACATTAATGGGGATGTCTCCTTGTGAGTGTCTTATAATTATAATATTAACTCAACTGAAGAAAACCATTTATTCCATTTTAGATCCTGGTTTGTACAATGCTTTAAATCATTATCTGGAACGAATACAAAACTAGCATAAATATAACATTTAAAAAAAAAAAAAAAATTCAAATTGTCATGCATGTACCCATACATCCTAATATTAGCACTGTAAGATTAACAATTTATTACCATTGCTTCAGTAAACATTACTTGATTGAAGTAATAGGAGTTCAGAAACCCATCTAAACCAGACACTCTCTGTACCAAGCACTTATGGTTTTATAAGGGCATCCAGTATAAAGAGTATTAGTAAAAAGTGTGACATTACGCTCTTTCCACTGGTCATTGCAGTGTCCTGCAGTATGCCAGTAAGGCTTTGGACCATATTGTTCAAACTGGAGCTTTAGTGCATCCAAACACTGAACAATGCATGTTGTTATCATGCTTTCTGTGAATGCCATCTAACATAGCTCTAAGTCTTGTAGTTGAGAAACATTTTAGTAAGCAATAGAAAAGTGTGACTTATTATTGCGAGTATATACAATTGGGTAAATTTTTGTGATTTTTAAAAACTGATAACATATTTATATTGTAAAGTAATACATAAATACCAAACAATTGTAAATTATGTTACCCATAAGCTAGGCTCTTTAATCTTTTAGATACAGGAATTTTTCTTCTGTAAAGAATATGACAAACAAAAGTAAAGAGTTCCCCCATGTCTTCTATTTGTATAGTTTTAGCTATCTGCATTCATATTGTTTTTTTTAGAAACATCAACAACTCTGGACTGCTTGTTGCTGTTAATGCCACACAGTGGCCCATAATATACTCTCCAGAGTACAACATTGGCTTTCTTGGACTGGAGAAGCTGCATCCCTTTGATTCAGGGAAATGGGGGAAGATCTTTGAATTTCTCAAAGGTAACTGGTTTGTAGGGATTGATGTTCTGATTGAAAGAAGTGTACTGGTAATTTTTGCTTCTGATATTTCAAGATGGAAGCAAATGTTAGAAACTGAAAAGTAGTTCTTAAAATTACACTTCTAATATATATATTTATTATATACATAGCAATGAAATATATAGATCTACGGAAACCATAAAAGTCATATCCAGTGAAAAGTAATATTTTCACTGTATTTTAGCTACAGAGAAAATATAGAAATTGTATACTACTCTAAAGAAGTTAAGGGTCAAACATATTTGTGCAAATAAAAATAAGCTAATATGCTAAAATTGTGACGACTAATGACAGATTATTTATTTGATGTCTCAAGAACAGAAAACACAAAACAAAAACCCTTTGCTTGGAAACTAGTTTACTACCCAGATGGAGAAAGTCATGCACCCCCAAAAATGATGTTCACACATGTAGTAGAAGCGTCAGTAACTGGTGTAGCCACCATTAGCATTCACACATTCTTGACAACGTTGGCGCATGCTGTTAACCAGGTGTTGGAAATAACGTTGAGGAATCGCTTGCCATTCTGCAACTAATTGCTGAGCTAGTTGCTGGAGGTTGACGGCAGGGACGTGATGTGATCGAACTCGCCGCCCAAGTTCATCTCACCCATACTCAATGGGTGACAAGTCTGGTGAATATGTAGGCCAATCCATGTGCTGAACGTTCTGCTGCTGCAGGAAGTCGGTCACCACCCTGGCACGATGAGGCCAAGCTCCTGGTCCAATCCGCTGCAGAAGTGGAATTACAAAAGGTTCTACAATCTCGTTGAGATAAAGCTGACCAGTCAAATTTACATTAATGATGTACAGAGGGGTTCTGTGATTCATGGATATGCCCGCCCACACCATTACACTTCCTCCTCCAAATGGTAGATGTTGAACAACGTTAACATCAGCAAATCTTTCTCCTTGACGACGGTAAACACAAGCCCGGCCATCATTGAACTGGAGCAAGTACCGTGACTCATTTGTGAATAATGTCTCTGCCCATTGCCCACGGTTCCACAGGATATGACATCTGCACCAATCAAGGCGAGCCCTTCTGTGACGGGCAAGTAGCTGTGGTCGGACTACCGGACGCCGACATCGCAAACCTTGGTCTCGCAGACGATTCCTAATGGTCTGGTCAGACACATTGTTGCCTGTAGCAGCTCTGAGTTGATCACGAAGACGCCGTGCGGTCACAAAACGCTGTCGCAACGCCGTTATCATCAGGAAACGGTCTTCTTGTGCGGGAGCGATTCTGAATAGAATTAGTCGTCCTGAACCTCTGCCAGAGTCTATCGATAACACTATGGCTTACATTTAGACAGTGAGCCACAGATCTTTGAGTGTGTCCATTTTGTAGCCAGCCAATGGCCCTTCCCCTGTCTTGCAAACTGAGTTGTCATCGAACCATCTTCAAATTTAAAGTGATGATGAAAGGAAAATGCTCATCCTTTTTATTGCTAAAATTGGCATGCATTGAATTACACTCATGCTAAGCACGTGCAAATGGTGCACGAGGTGTGACAGTGGGTGTATCGAGGCAGGTTGTCAGTTTAGTCTGACTATGTTTTTGCTTCAAATCCATGAAAAGGAAATCTGGGTTTCTTAAAAATTTCTAAAGATAAGGACAATGATTACATGCCCCTTAATAATGTGATGTCTTTAGTCCAAATGACAACACAAAGGTTAATATTCTAACCCTATCTGGCCTAAAAAAAACATACTTCCAAAAATGGTCAAAAAGTTCCTTTGACCCTTAACTTCTTTTGAGTAGTATATTTACTTTTTTGTAAAAGTGCATGATTAAATTATCTCCCTTTGTCTCGTTTTTTCGTATTTAAATTTGATGATTACCAATGCATCTGATTTTATTTTAAAAATAAAAAAATGTAATTTAAACAACTGTACCTATAAAAAAGGGTACTAAGTGCAATTACAGTTAAAATATCTAAAATGAATTGAATACGAAGCTAAATAATGATGACACAATGTAGTGTCATCGAGTGTACTGGTAAGTGTAAGAATTTAACGGTGTTCGACTCGTTTTGTTTGTGTGGGAGTTTTTGGAGGATCGCTTTGTCAGGTGCTATGTTTGCACTGCAGTATTGTTAAATAAATATTAATAAAGATAAATTTTATTCATATTTCTTTTTAAAAATCTGTGGTCATGTAAATTTTCTGGTAAAATTCCATAGGAAGAAATATATCATGACATTACGTGTTTTCGATAGGATAAGCAAAAGATATTACCAAAAAGCGAAAGATATTGTCAAAATTTGGAAATATGTACTAGTATATAATAAATAGACCATTTAATGGTGGTTTTTTCCGAATTCGATTTTTATATCAACTCGTGATGTGTGCAAACCATATTTTCACACATCACTCGTTGATGTAAAAATCGAATTCGAAAAAAAACATGAAATAGCCTCTATATATTTTTTTAATCAGCATTATGGAAAACTTGAGGCGAACGTGGTAAAAACATACATTACACAGAATTTCATTTCCCAAAGGCCTGTATGTGTAATACTGTCAAAAATATAAGATGAATAGCAAGAATTACTTGTAAAGTTGATATCAACAGAACGCATTTTGTGCATTTTCAAAGCATTTCCTGCCTGCCCGTTATCAATTTCAAACTTTGTTCCCCAAATGTTGACCAAAAATGTTGAAAAAAAAAGGATAAAAGTAAGTCTTGAACAAGAAATAACCAAGTAACTATGCACATAAGAATGGGATTGCTCAAATATGTATACATGTACAAACTATGAATTTAGAATCAGTGAGACAATCTGTGGAGAGTCTATCTGGGGTGACCATTAGATTGCTAGTATTGAACATGTTCATTATTTACTAAGATAAAGGTTAATGGTTAACTCTTGTATTTAGCTCATAGTCAAATTTTCACATTTAGCTCGGCTTATCACAAACTGTATTATCCTATATCAATGAAACTTGATGTATAATTGCATCTGTGAATGCATATACAGTAGAATCTTGTTGGGTGGAACTCTGAAGGGTCGAATACACTGCAATGCTCATGCCAAAAATGAAGTCCTGAGTTACACTTATACATTAGGTCAAACTACCCGATGGGTCAAACATTTTCACGAGCACCGACGGGGTTCGAGCCAACAAGATTCAACTGTATATATATTTTAAATCAAATTTAATGGGTTTTTTTTTTTTAAAGAAATATTTTTAAGATCTAGATTAATCATAAATATTACATCTAAAAAATTTCAATGAATCAGTTTATGTTAAGCATAGAATTCTTGTTTTTTGTCAGAGGAAGGCATGGTTCGTGATGATACGGTGGTGACACCTGCTGAAGCCGCAGAGAGTGATCTTATGGTGGTTCATCCAAAAGCCTACATCAACAGTCTGAAGGTAATGAAACCTATAAAGCTCAATAGTGACATGCAAATGTTTCACTTAGCTGCTTTTTGCTTGCATTTAATACATGATTGCAATACTCATGGTTATAATGTTTTAACACAGAACTTAATTGTTATGTATGTGATTTAAAAACAGAATTATTGTGTTCACAATTTAACATCAAATAGATATATCTAGTTGTTTTGGCATATAGTGTAAACATTTATTTAATCTGATTTTTTTCAGACAAATATTTTTGTTTAGGTTTCTAATATAGCATCAATTTATGTGTCCCTTTAACTACAAGTTAGGCATAGAGGGGAAAGAGGAAAAAAAATCCTAAAATAAGAATATTTATGACAATACATTGTGCTGTTTAAGAACCTTCAAACGTGTATGCATTTTTTATTTCATGTATGAATGAATTAAAAAAATATAAAAAGTATTTATGCATGACATTCTATAAACATATATTGACATGGTTCAAGAATTTTGGTTCCTAATGTTGTACTGTGTTGGCAAGAAGGTGTATTTGGGTGGATGGTTTAATATAAAATATAAGAGTTTAAATATCTTGTTTTTTATGCATGAAAGTTTGAATCTTGGAATCCTGTTTGAGACGAGGAAGCCTTATGCATGGACAGATGATGTACACCTTATGTTGTTATTATCAAGCAAATATTGTTAACTATTGGAAATATTCTGGTGTTCTGATTTGCATTCAATGTTTCTGACTGCTTTTTTGGTGACTTTTTGGCCGCAGCTTTCTGATTTTGTAGAAGGAATTAATGAGGTTTGTTCAGAATTCAGCATCACATTCTCCACCATGCTGTGCAAAAGGCATTTGGAATTATTAATTCAGCAATATTTGTACTTGTTCTTTAACTCTTTTAAAAAAGAAAAAAGGTCTGAGCTAAAGAATGTCATTAGTAATGTATTAATGAATGTTAATGTATGCATCTAGTACCATTCTTTACAGGAGCATTAGAATATGTTGCTAGTAATGTATTAATGTATGTTGCTATATATGCATCTAGTACCATTCTTTGCAGGAGAGTTGATACTGGTGGTTTTCATATAATTATTTGAACATATTTTAGTTGTCTTAATGAAATGTGTCATTGGTTTAGTGGTTTTATTTGTTTGGACAAGACGAAGCAATTTGCAGTTGTATGCCTGTGTTGTGTTATATCTTGTGGTAGTCTAAAAATTATTTGATTCTTTGTTCTGAAAATAAAACTGCAGTCACTCCCTATTGAATCGGTGAATGAAATACTAGTACATGTATGTTCAAAACAGGTTATTTCTGATTAAATTCTACACATATATTCAGTGCAGAAACAAACAGCCAATTTAGCAGGAATCGGTTCTTCTACAAATCCCACATTTTGGGTCAGAAGCATACGATTCTGAGATGGAATTTTAAAACATCTACATTGCATCATTTTTACAATTCCCATTGAATCCTGAAAACAAAATCTCCAAATTCAGTGCCTGAAAAATCATACACATATCCAATATATTAATGATTTCTTAATAATCTAGTTTAGTACATGACCAGTAAAACTAGTCGGCCATCTACATGTATGTGATAATGAATATAAATTTGAGTTTGTGGATTTTTTGTTTATTTGTGCATGTGCTTAGTGCAATTTGTGTTTAATTTTTAGCTCAGTCCCCACCATTTTGTGAACAAGTACAAATATCGTTGGTTTAACTATCCATCCTTTTATACAGCAATGCATGTTGTATATTATTTTTCAGTTTTTTTAGGCTTTATGCTTAGATAAGAGATACGAGATTAAAAATGGCCACCTGTTTATAAATCAGGGAACTTTTTGTTTTCAAAATCATGATTAGCAATATTTTTAGTCAATTGAAAATTGATTAGCAATTACTGTTTAATGTTTTAAAATTGTGTATCGATATCTCAAACTTGTGTAGCAAATCGCAATATGATACTGAACAAAATTTTCCCTGTAAATAGTATTATTTTCTCTTCTCAATTTACAAGACACAAAATTGGTTTAAACAATATTTATTTGACAAAAACATATTGGGATTGGTCAACAGCCTATATTAAGACCTCTCCCTACATTTTACATGTGAATACATGTTGGCACAAAATTAACAGTTTAAAAAAGTAAAAGCAAGTAAAACTCACTTTTTGTACCAGTATAATAGTATTTGCCATATCTTCATTGTAATGTTGCCCTTTTTTTTATTGATTACTGTAGTTTTGCTAATTCTTATGTTGCACAGTGATTTGTTGTGTAAATATTTACTATTTTTTGTTAAAAAACATTTGAAATAATTCTGATATTTACTTGTCCATAAAATATTAAACATGTCCAAAATAGTGGTAAATACACATTAATGATTGTGATTGTGATGGTAAATATGTCGGGGGTTTTAAATTTTCACTTATCGTTCTGCAGAGTTGAAAATCTCCTAGAATTTTATGGAATTCTAAATTTTATTGCTACTGTACCTAAAAAACACCTGTTCCTCTATGTATTCTTTGGTAAAAATCTGACAGTTACTCCATCCTTTTTAAAACCCTGCAAAATGATCTGGAATAGTTTATTCAAATTTATTTTCATCCCTGAATCTGCGTGCCTAAAAATGTTTTACTTATCAGGCCAAACAGACGTGTTTATTTCAAATGTTGTTAAAACGTTAGATAATTAATATGTATTTTGGTTTTGCATTTTTGTCATGCTAACATTTGCACAAAAGATGTATGAAGATTTTAACAAAACATTTATATGCATCACCAGCCACATGTGCCAAAATTTGTACAAGGGGGACTAAATTGTGGTGAGCGATGTTAATTTTAGTGTCATGCTCCCCTGGAAAAACACATTGAGAAAAAGAAAATTTGCTTGGAACTAGAGAATTTATACCTCCAAAACCTTCCCCTCTGTACACACCTGAATACTGACATTAATTATTTACACCTATAGAGTGTTTCAAAATTATACACTATTTTGATGTTGCATAAAAATTAGAGGTATATGATATTCTCTAAATAATAAATGCATAAATTGAAGCAATTAGCAGATTAAACAAAAAATGTCCACCTTATCATTCACTTTTTGGTCATTTTACCCTTTCAACTTCCTCTAATTCTGTTCATTGTCCTAAAATTGTGTAACTATTGGTGTATAGTAAACCTAGTTATTAATTAGTGTTTTACGTCTGTACAATAATATAATACTGCACTAAACTATTATGCAGTATATGTCCCTATGTTAACAAAATAACATATCAGCAGTAAATACAATTTATGTTAGATTTAGACACAACAGATAACAAATCGTTGGGCATATTTCTATAATTTAGGACTGCAGTTTTTGTAGATGGTTAACCAAATTATTTATTAAACACTTCAGTGGCTATCTTCATTTGTAAAGAGTCTTTTACAAACAAAAAAACATTAGAGTTGTTTTTTTTTATGTCACCAGAGCCGAAGGAATCTGCATTACATGACATTTTATGTGTTTATTTCAGCACAGCATTAATGTTGCTGGCATCACAGAGATTTGGCCTCTTGCACTGCTACCAAATTTTGTTGTCCAGAAGAAAGTTTTACGTCCATTTCGTTTTCAAACTGGAGGCACTGTTCTGGTAGGTTGTATACTTGTATTGTATTGTATACTGTAGATGTACATAATTGTATTGTTGTACATTTTTTAAATTTCATTTGTTTTATTCAGTCTTAATTTTCATAATTTTTGTTAAAAGTAACAATTAGTATCGTCATCTTTTTAACATTATGAGTAACTTTGCAATGGACACAGATCTGATCTTTATTAGTTAAAAATGATACTTAATTAACAAAAATCATTTGAAATGTTACAATTCAAAGCTATTTTTGTTTTCTCTTTTTTTCAAAGTAAGCAATATAATTCAAGTACTGTTTTAACATCTTGCACATCTTAAGCATACAAATTGCATTCATCTGATATATACCTGTAATGGAAGTTTATGTTTTTTTAAAGTTACATTTTTGCAAACATGCATAAAATAAAAGTTAAAGTTGACAGGGATCAATCCGAGGTCGACCGTGCATCAGTCAAGCACTTTACTACTGGGCTATATCTCGTCTCTACATAAAAATTAATAATTAAACTTAAAAATCCAATCAAGTACTGTTAATTTTTATTCATCGCATGTCACTATCTGAAAATCCAGCATATTATTTCATATATTTGTGACATTAAAACCTTTTAAGCCTGCATTAAATGAGACCATATTCCTCCAGGTTGCAAGTCGTTAACATTCTTCATGTGACCCCGTCGGTGGCCCCATTGGGCAATTTCTTGTTCCAGCCAGTGCTCCACGACTGGTGTAACAAAGGCCGTGGTATGTATTATCCTGTCTGTGGGATGGTGCATATAAAAGATCCCTTGCTGCTAATCGAAAAGAGTAGCCCATGAAGTGGTGACAGCGGGTTTCCTCTCTATATATCTGTGTGGTCCTTCACCATATGTCTGACACCATATAACCATAAATAAATGTGATGAGTGCGTCGTTAAATAAAACACTTCCTTCCTTATTCTTCTTGTGAAGAAATATTTTCAATACTTTTAGGGTGGGATGCTAGCCATGGAACGAGGTTGGGCCATCAACCTTGGTGGAGGGTTTCACCACTGCTCAAGGGAGAGAGGAGGAGGGTTCTGTGCCTATGCTGACATAACTCTGGCCATCAAATTTATCTTGCACAAACACCCTGGGTCAAAAGTCATGATTGTTGATTTAGATTGTCACCAGGCAAGTAATTCAATTTCATCATATGATTCTGTTAAATTCAATATACGTTGAACTACAATGTTCATAAATACAAATTGTACCCATGTTATCATTCTTACTATTGTGATAGCAAAAATGTTCCCAATCTGAATGTTTTCAAGAAACAAAATTAAACATTTATTACAGTAGAGGATGTATATTTAAAAATGACATATATTTAATACACGTTTTATAAATACATTGAAGCAAATCAAATTTTACAGACATATTTTATTATATAAATAAAACCTTGTTCAATTAAAAATGTCTGTTTGTGTGGGGGGGTTTCTTGGCAGTATTATAACAAATTCTGTTTCCTTCTGCAGGGCAATGGCCATGAGCGAGATTTCATGCACAATGAAAATGTGTATATTATGGATTGCTATAACAGAAACATCTACCCTCATGATGGATTTGCAAAGAGTGAGTCATTGTGTGTGTCATTAATTAACTGTTAACACATCACAGTCTCTCTCTCTCGGTAGGCATTTGTAGTGTCTTGGAACTTATAGTGAACATTGTGGTCTGTCCTGGTACTCCTATGAGACACGCATGCATAGAGGAGAAAAAGAAACATCCGCCCAAATAGCGTTGCCTCCATGTTTACGTTATACATAAGTGTTTTTCAACATGAATAAAACTTATGTTTAAATACCAAACGTGTTCCTATATATAGACAGGACACTATAGCATTATTGGTAGCACTGTACCTAAGAGCATCTTATCAGTTCAAGGAAGTAACCTGAACTTTTAATGCGAACATTGAATATTTATTATGTCTGCCAATGATGAGTGATGTGATAGAACCTTTTTTCGTATCAGTGTACATCTGAATCTAGCTACTTATCCTTAGATACAAGCTTTAATCGTTGAATAGGTAACTGAGTTTCTAATGACCAATGTCTGTTATAAAATACAATTCAGTGTGTCATTATTATTGACAAAACAGTTGATTAATTTGATCATTTCAAATCTCTTGTAGAAGCGATTCGCAAAAAAGTGGAACTTGATCACTTCACAGAAGACAAAGAATATTTGGGTTTGGTAGAAAGGTGTGTATAAATTTACATTTTATATGAAATGAAACAAAAAGTTTTTGTTAGAACTGAATAGTTAAAACAAAATGTATAGTTTCTTTTGTTTTACATACAATATTCACAGGTGTGTAGGATCTGAAAAAAAGGGGGAGGGGATAAGGACGAAAATGTACGTTTGTTTTTGTTTTTTCCTACTCTATATAAATAAAGGTAAAGATGTAGCTTATGCCCCCCACACACACACACACATTAGAGATTGACATCCCCTACTAGAAATTGATCCCGCCACTCCAGATATCGTTCCTTCAGGCTTGATTCATGCTAATAATCCAAATTTTTCTTACGGTAATGCTCTTGTTTTTAGTAAAAGACTTTATTGAAAGGACTTGAAACTGTTTAATCATTATAATGCTTGAGTGGGGAAGGGATTATGGAATGTTTATTCTGCATTCAAAATACGTTATAAACAGAGATGGGTACAATCATCTGGTATTTGGGTTTTCTAATTATTAAAGTATTCATTATGGTGTTCATTATTTTTGGTAAATTCATTTTTAGTTGCCCAGAATTGTTATTTGTTGGTTGAAAATGTGGTAGAATAATATTCCATTAAATCAGAAACAAGCTGCCTAATGAAAGGTGACTGGGGCCTGTTTCACAAAACATCGTAAGTTTACATCTGCCACTAGCTATTATACCAGTCATTCATTTACAAATGTTTGACATCTATTTTACGCAGCAAATGACATTATTGCAAAAGATGGAGCATTTTAAGGACAAAAGAAAATGAAATATGTGTACTTCAAACTATATTTCTTGTACTATAATAATTGTGCTTTAGTCGTAGCTTTATGTGAAATTGGGCCCTGGTCTGCAGTCGACTTAATCAACTGGGTGTTGGTGACCATGATCAATTATAAATTAATCCACTGACTATAGTTAAAGTTTGTTTTGTTTAACAACACCACTAGAGCACAATGATTTATTAATCATTGCCTATTGGATGTCAAATATTTGGTGTTTTTTTGTCACCAAGTCCATTAGCAGCAAGGGATCTTTATATGCACTTTCCCATAGACAGGACAGCACATACTACAGCCTTTGATATACCATGGGGAATGATTTGGATGGGGAAAAAACAATCGGAGAATGGTTCCACTGAGGTGGTTTGATTCTTCAATGCAAGGCGAGTGCTCCACCGATAATTAAAATATACCGGTACACTTGTCGACAAACCAAAGTGTGTCCTGTCTCTCTCAATGTCTGTCTGTCTTTATCTCTGTGTGTCTGTTTTTCCCTGGTAACAAGCTTGGCATAAGACATCACATGTCTGATATTTTCATTCTATAAATGTTCTTTTGCTTATTTTTCTAATTTTTAACTTATGTATCTTTTTTTTCTCTCAGAAATTTGGAAGAAGCTTTAGGAGAATTTACGCCGAATATTGTTGTTTACAATGCTGGAACTGACATTCTCGTTGGAGATCCTTTGGGAAATTTATCAATAACACCTAAGGTAATAAATTGGGTTGGGTTTTTGTAAGCAATTCTTGGTATTTACTACTTACAAAATTAACTCAGGATGTGAAACAAGATTTGATTTTCTGGCAGACAGTCAAGTTTTTGTTACAAGAGTAGACATTTTTACAGATTAAAATTATTTCACCAGGGATATGCAACAAGAATTGATTTATTATGCTAACCAGTATTAATGTCTATTCAGTTTTCATTTGGAAGGTATAGTGTTTTAACAATTTGTTCTGCTAAACTGTTCGTTGATTGTGAATTGTCTTAGTTGCTTATGTTTAGGTGGATTCCTTCTTTGTTTTAGGGTATTATTCAACGAGATGAGATGGTATTTGAAAAAGTAAGGAAACGTAATATTCCAATATTGATGATAACTAGTGGTGGATATTTGAGAGAATCAGCAAGGATCATTGCAGATTCAATATTGAATCTGAAACAGAAGCAGTTGATCAGTTGCATAGAGGCAGAAAATGCACCACTGCCACAAAATACAGGTTTGTTTAAGAAGTTGTCACTGGTTTTAATACCAATATTACAAGTTCTACCTACCTATTTAAACTGCTCAAAGTGTTCAAGTAATCTTGAAATATTTTCTTACCACAGTGACTGTATATTCATAAAGCTGTAATACTACAATGTAGAACTGAAGTGACAGGCAAAGGAGCATTGGGTGTATTATGAGACCTGAGAGTTGGGCAGTAAGTTTGATTGAAAGAAAAATTGTTATTTTACATAATTCATTCAAGTTTGTGTATCCTCCCAACATTTGTCACCTGCAGTAATAGAAATCACAGTGAGGACCGTTTCTTCATCCCCTTTTACATTTACATTTTTATATTTATAAATAGACTTGATGAAATGATGTAAGATATTACTGTAGGGTAGTGGGTTAGTGTGAAAAAGGAAAAGTAAATCATTATTTAAAATGTTTATTTTTTTATATTTTTTTAAAATGATACTCGAAATGCCTCCATTTTATCCATTGCATCAAATTTTAGCATTGTCTAAAGACACAATATTAAGTATAATATAAATATTTTTAAAATGAATTTTCTTTCGTTTTAATGCAGATTTTCACTTGAGTAGTGATTTTAGTTAATTTACTGGTAGATCTTCTGCTCCGTCAATTGAGGATACTTCTCCAACTCCAGACAACAGCTCAAAAACATCTTCAGAACCCAAGAAAGAGGATTTATAAAATGGACTCCTTCCTGAAAATGATTTCCAGATCCAGAGTTTGTCTATAGAGCATAGCTGAATTCTTTTTTTTTTTTTTTTTTGACGATCAATAGTTTATTGTCCGACAAGTATATTTAGAGCACAACGTGTAGGTTAGATCAACTTGACTCTAGTCGTAAGCTGTTCGTTTATTATCACATATAACACGAATAGGGCTACAGGGGATATGGTTTGGTTTGCGG